>NW_024100577.1:0-201107 GCF_016545835.1 Crotalus tigris | reverse complement strand
ACACACACACAATATTATCTCCAAGTAGCATTCCTTAATTCTAACATTAAAATTCTAACATTAAAACAAAAACAAGAAGTTTCTTAAGACCTATTATGAAATAAAACACTATTGATTATAAGAACCAGAGAAAGAAAAATAATCAGAATGACTTGATGGGGTCTGTACTTCTAGAATATGGCTTCATGGCTTCAGTCAATTAATACAAACATTTACTTCAAAACTATGCATGTGAAATAATAAGCATACGGTACATGTTATTGGCCCAGGCTTAAAACTCACAATATTGATGGTCGTTTAGATAGCAGAAGTCCTATAACAGTAATGGTGAACCTATGGCACCCATGCCAAAGGCAGCACTCAGAGCCCTCTCTGTGGACACACCTGCCACTGCTGTCAGCTCGCACAGGTCCATTAGGCCACCGCTGTCACCCGGAGCGGCAGCCCCACCTAGCACAAAGGAGGTGAAGCAGCTGACTAGCAAGCTCGAGTAGAGGTGGTAGAACACCCCCCTATGTGCTCGCTGGCCTCTGTGTGCAGGGGCTGATGATGTCAGGCAGCAGCCACCCCACCTCACCTTTCCCCACAGCAATGGCACCGCCGCCCTACCCCCTGCCTCACCCCGCAGGACAAGCCTCCTGCCTACCACCCCATCCACCAGAGACCCCTCTGGATCTCCCCCAATCCTGCCCAGCCCCCACAGGTGTCATCCCACAAGCAACATCAAGGTGGCCACCCCACTCAATCTGTTGTGACCATCGCAGCCACGCCCACCCAGTGGGCCACACCCACCCCTCCATCCCCCAAGGGCACCACAATACTGATGCGGCCATGGCACTTTGCGATAAATAAGTGGGTTTTGGAATTGCGGTTTGGGCACTCGGTCTCAAAAAGGTTCGCCATCACTGTCCTATAAATATATACCATGCAAAAAAAGGTCATGTTTTGTGTGCATTTACCTAAGAGAGTCACCTGATATTTTCTATTTTAATATCTTATATTTTCTATATTATAGATGAATTGATATTTGCCAAGTTTTGGTGATTCACTGCAATATATACAATATACACAATTCACTGCAATAAATACTGCAATATGTACAATATAAACTTTACTAAATAGAATATTGGATTGATTACTGTGTGGGAAAATTTATATCCAAGAATTATGTTTCATTCCTAACAATTTATGAGCAAGTGTAGACTAGTAGACAAATTCTTTTATTCGTTTCAGCATAAGGTATTTCATCACATTTGCTTCACATTTGGATATATTCCTTTCATCCTAAATGTTGATTTTACCAACAGAATTTATAAGTTACAGATATAGGATACACAATTCATTACTTTGTAATGTATTTCAATTCTCTGAAAGATTTCATAATCCCATTAAGCAAATTTTGAAGAAACGGGAGGCTATAAGAGGGAGCATGAATGTTCCCTCCCAATTCCATTGATAGAGGAAACACTGCCAGCAGAAAAGGACCATTAAATTCCATCTGAATCACATCAAGTGTATATTGTTTTCAGACACAGATGCAACAGTAATAATTGCCAGCGATGGGAATTTAGGAATTGAAAACTGCAGCAAATATCAAATGCTAAAAATTGGGAAATAATGATGAGTCTTTGGAGAATTCCTAAGATATCATCTCTTCTTTGAGACCATGACCAAATATATCAATCCTAAATTTGCCCCCAGGTATCTGTTAGGCGTGTGAAAAGTAGAGCTCTCTCAAATCAAATCAAATAGCATATAAAAAGAACCATTCAGTATGCAACAACACCTCAGATTTAGCAGTGAGATGCTCCACTTGATGCTTCCAAGCAAAACATCAGAACAGACTTCTTTGCTGCAACCAAAGACCTGGTGTAAAAAAACTGTTGAAGGTCCTTGAAGCATCTTTTATAATTCATCTGTGCCTTCAGTAAATGCCAAGTACCTCAAACACTTTGAAAAATATTTACATTGAGGTAACTTATTCTATCAGTGATGTAAAACTGGAGACCATATGAAATCCATTAACATTCCCAATTTGGGTTTCAATCCTAACTGTCTACTTCCTAGAAAAAAAAACAGTGTTTTTTTTATTTGATTAAATTCTTACCAGAATATGAACATAGGAGATAAGGACAAACCAGGGAAAATTGTGTTGTGTTGCATACCAAAATATGAAGAACAATCAGAAACTAGCTTGAGACCATTTTACAATTAAAAAGAACACCAACATGCTGAGAAATCTATATTGTTTTCATCCCCAAAAGTATATAGATTTTTATGAACAATGTAACCTTTTTTTTAAAAAAAAAATGCATCTACCCCTATTTTTTTAAAAAAACATACCTTCATTACATGAGAGCATTAGCTACTCAAACATTTTTGGGAGGACATAAATTTCTTCTTACATGTGTATGTTCCAAGTAGAGAATTACTGGTGCTTGCAAGCTTGCTTAACTTCTACCAATTCATTCCATGGCAACGGTTTTTAATTTTGCAGTTTTCACCCATGAAAATCTGAAGCAGCTTTATCGGACATCCTAATCCCCTAAAATCTGACTAAAAGATGTCAGATTCAAGGCATTCCAAGGTGGAATGCTAAGATTGCTAGCTGAATCAGTTTACCTTACTGTGCATAGTCCAGGCATCCTCCCAATACTGATGATTCTTTGCAAATGAGTGTCAAAAGATTTGAGCAATGTCTCAGTGAAGAGATTTGTCCAAAATAATATTGGGTCTCCTGCTTGAGCAGAAGACCTCCAAGGTTCCTTCCAACCCTATTATTCTGCATTCTTTGGGGAATGCACAGAAGTGTGCAAAGTGAGGCAGCTGAAATGTCAATTTAAAATGCAGCTCACCTTCTGCTCACCATCCATCCAAAGCATCAAGTTGTCAATTTTCAAATGATGAAGCAGAAATTTGAAATAAGCACTTCGGTGAATGATAAATTGTTCTTCTGAGGTCAGCAGAAGAATGACTGGCGGAGTTTTATAAATCTTTTTAGATCAATAGGAGGCCTAAAATAGGACCAAATGCCTAACAGTGTAATTCTGTATTCAAAAGCAAGTAGATCTCTCCTCATGATATCTATACTTAGATTTGGTAAATTTAATGTCTCCCGGGGTCTGTAAAGCAAGAATTGAAGGCACCCTTTGGAGTTGATTTTGGCTCCTTAGTGGCTGTGTTTCCGTTTCTGTTTTCATTATCAAAGGCCAAAAGAAGCATTGTTCAGTGTGGAAAAAAAAAAATCACAGGCAAGGAATAATTGAATGGCCATTTGCAAACAGCTTTTGGGAGGTAGTGAATAAATGTGCTAAGCTGCCTGAACCTTATTGCAGTACATAATTATAATAATTGCACCAAAGAAGGAGGAAAATAATACTGCCAAGTATGGAATATTCTACAAGTTGTAAAAAAGATCATTCAAGTGACCACATACCTCTTAATATGTTTACCCCCTTTTCCTTTCCATCTTCATGTAGAGCAGCGGTTCTCAACATTTGTGTGACGGCGACCCCCGCCACACAAACGTTATGCGCATGCGTGGCGCGCCTTCATGCACGGAGCGCATGGGGGGGCGCCCCCATGCATGGTGCGCATGCGTGGCACCACCCCCGGGGGCACGGCGGCACCCCCATGCGCGGCACACGTGTGCAGCACCGGCGCATGCGCGGCGGCGCCCCCATGTGCGGCGCGCATGGGTGGCGCCGCCCCCAGAGGGGAGAAAATGGAGGATCGCCGCCTTTGGCGACCCCCGAAAAATGGTCGATCGACCCCAAATGGGGTCGCGACCCATAGGTTGAGAACCGCTGATGTAGAGTATAAAGGGGAACATCAGTACTCAGGCCTGTATTGCTTATTTGCTGTTATACCTTCTGTCCTCAAAGGGAGTGACTTACAAATGCAGAATCATAAAAACGAAGCCAAGCTAAGAGCAACAGCAGCATGAAATGCTGGTTTTAAATGTGCCATTTCTTCACTAAAGAAAAGGTGAAGCATCTCTTAAACCACTCCACCTCTTTCTCCCTCTCTTCCCCACATTAGTTTTAACTATGGCACCTGAAATCTTGGCCAATAGTTTTGGAGCTGATGGGCTGAGTAGTCCCAAACTATCTGGGACAAGAATAAAGCTTCATTGGTAGGAGCACTATCCAGAGCTCTGCCTCTGCAGATAAGAATAGGCATTAAAAAGTTACAGATAGTGAACTGAAAGGACAGGTAGGTTTGTGTAGCAGGATTGTGTAGTATGTTTGTGAGGATTAATCTATCTCCCTTAAACTCCCCCATCAAACTATGAAAAGATGACTTACAAGAGCTGCACAAAAGCAGACTAACACTTTCCTTTCCTTGTTTTCTTCTTTTCAAGCTGCTTTAGCGTAGCAACAGATATGAACTTTGCATTGCAAGTGCTATCCATCCTGTTCAAGTCATGCCTGGAAAAATACAAGCTGTTAAATTCTGAGGTTAGTCACAATGGTTTTAGTTCCCCCAAATCCAGTGGTGGGATTCAGCCAGTTCGCACCAGTTTGGCAGAACCGGTAGCTAATGTTTTATTTTCCAGGCCCAGAATGAACTTCCAGAAGCAGCATCCACACAGAAAACTGGTTGTTCACATATTTGAATCCCACCACTGCCTAAATCCGTCTTTAGCTTTGAAGATCCATCTGAACTATCCCTGTGCAAAGAATGGAATTTATCTGTTGGTCTGGCTAAAAGATTGAGCTGGCTTTTTTGGGGGGTGGGGTGGGGGTGGCTTTGATCTGAGGGAATGTTTGATCATGTCTCTCCTTCTAGGAAAGCTTTCCTCACCACTAGAAATGACTTGTGAAGACGAAATAACCATGCAGCAAAAGTAAAACCAAGGTGTAAAGCAAATGGAGTTGCAGGAGCTGGAACCCCTAAAGAAGCATAAATGGATACTGCCTCAAAGCAGTTCACGCTTCCATTTTCTCACAAGAGTGTTCCATGGATCTAGGTATGCAAGAAGATCAAATTAAAATACTAAAAACCCTTAGTCATATTCTCCCTTCTTCTTCTTCTTCTTCTCCTTCTTTATTTTTGAATGAAACCAGAGAGAGTGAATCTGATTCCATCTTTCCACTTGAACAAGTAGTCCTCGACTTATGATCGCAATTGAGCCCAACATTTCTGTTGCTAAGTGAAACATTTGTTGAGTTTTGCCCCATCTTACAATCTTTCTTACCATAGTTGTTAAGTGAATCACTGCAGTGGCTAATTACACAGTTGTTAAGTGAATCTGGTTTCCCCATTGACTTTGCCTGTCAGAAGGTCACTGAAGCTAATCACATGATCCCGTCATAAATACGAGTCTCTTGCCAAGCATCTAAATTTTGATCACCTGAGCACAGGGATGCTGCCATGGTCATAAGTCACTTTTTTCAGTGCCATTGTAATTTTGAACAGTCACTAAATGAGCTGTTGTAAGTTGAAGACTACATGTACTTTAATCATACTGCAAATCCTGAGGACACATAAGAAATGTGTTCTGCCCGTAGTTTTGCATGGATTTCCAGATTTGTAGATCCTAGACCTGTAGGTGAAAGAGAGTCCAAGACATACTAAAGAGATTTTTACCAATAGGTTGAAACCTCTGTTGTTTTACAGGTTGAGCAGTAAAAGATTAAAGACCCTTTTGTCTCATTTCAGGCTGGAATATAATGCAGACACCAGTTCCCTTCACTTGATCTAAGCGAGGAATTTTAATTTTTTTTTTTTCATTAACACTCAAGACCAGATTGGTCTGCCTGTGACGGTGTGTCAGCCAGCCACTCTAATAAACTCCCATCTATTAAGCTTCATCCAAATCCAGGGTTTTACTTCCAAATGCCCCAGGCTTTCATGCCAGTTCTTCCTCAGTTCAAAATATAGTCCCTAATATAAACTAGCTGCTATTTCTCAAAATGGAAAATGATGAACTGAAGATGAACCATTAAGAAATGGGATTCTGATGATCAGAGCAGTCATCTGCCATTCACAGGTTGAAATTTTCTGCAGAAAACATCCACGAGGTCACTGATCCCATTCCCATTTGGATCCCATTGGGGGAGAGATCATTGGAGGAAGAAGGGGAAAAAAAGGATTTTTTTTCCTACTTCAAGCAAAAGGTACCTCACACCCAATAAAGTGCCATTCAAAATGAATGGTTAAGACGGCCCAATGATTAAATCATGGGGTAAATCTAAACTACTAGGAGCTTCAAATGAAAGAGCAACTTTTATTGAAAATTTGGGATTAGAGTGAGGCTATCAGTTTTAGATACTTGCAAAAAATGGCTCAAGGCACTTTTATCAAGGCACTTGTCAAGCAGGATAGCTACTTCAGGCATTAGAAACTAGCAGATGGCAGAAGATATGGTGGTCAGACTGGTTCTATTGACAGTCTTAAAAATTAAGACTAGCCAATATTTCTTTATGGAATGGAAGAGGATGTCATCTCAGGGGGCAATTTATCTTAAATCAACATTTAAATCAACAGAGGGAAAGAAACCCTCTGTTTGTCTGTCTGCCTATCCCTGTCATGTCCCTTTGTAGTCAAATCTCCACTGGGACACAAAAATGGCAGGCTAGTTTTGAGAGGCATCAAAAGCAATTCAAAGAGAGAGAGAGAGAGCCACTAGTCAGAAGCTATATCTAGTTTCCTCCACAGGGTCCTCATCTGACAGCAATTCAGTCACAATCACACTACCAACAAACACCACTCAGGAAAAGTACATAATAGTTCTTATGTTTTCCACTCTGGTTCATTTGCATTCACATACTAATGAGCAGCAAAAGTACGGGATAGGATAAAGTTCATATGTACTACAATGTAATTTAGAAGATTCAGCTTATCTGGCAGGATTCCATGGAGATACATACAAAAAAGCATCACTAATATCCCGCTATAGTAAATACGACGCAAGCCTTCCAACTATATCTGGGCAAAGAGCCATATAAAGGCTTTGAGTGGCTTGATGGAATTATTGTCCAAAATGAGCAGTTTGGTCTGGGACAAAAATGAATTTAATTTTATGACATTATTAAAAATTACTGTAAATAGATTTGAGATTATTCTTCTTATTACTAGTATCTAAGCCATTCAAACCATAATGTTCAAGCCATTACAGGGTATTTTCCCATTTGTCTTCCTAAGTAATGACATTAATGTAGAAAGAACCAGATAGTGACTTGTAAAATAGATTCTGGCCTGTCTGAAATGAATTCCCACATCAAAACAGAATATGAATATACGGTTTGTCTTAAATGGAAGTGAATTATGAGCCCAAGGCGAAGAAGCACTTAACCCTGTTCATAAAGGTATGTCTCTTCTTTTCTTAGGTATAAAAGGGTTAAGGAGCACCAATCTGCCTTAATATTGACAAAAGTTTCTAATCCAATTTGTCAAGGTCGGTCTGTGAAGAAAGGCTCTTGGATGTGCTGACCAGCAATTTCATACCCTGGTGTAACTTGAAGCAAGCTGTCAGTTTAAATTAAGGCAAGGTATAGCAGGGCCAGCCCTGCTTTCAGCTCTAAAATGTATTAAGCAAGAGTTTTACACATGGAACTTATTTCAATCTTTTATCTTGCTCTATTTATGAACTGAAGGCTCCTCATGTTTTCTGTGGGATAGGCTATCTACCAAACAATTTCAAGTGGCATTATGGGGAAGGAAGGTTGGTGCTAACTCAAAACAGCAAAAATTAGGAAACTGGACAGTTAAACTATTATTATAAAGGAATACTTTGCATTAAGTAGAGCAGGATTGAATGCTGTCTAGTTTACAGGCCTAATCCAGAGCTCTGGAAATAACTAATATGTATACATTGACCAGGAGATAATCAAGTCAGATTTGTTGCCCAGATCTGGAGAAAGATGTAAATGACTAAGAAAGTGTTTTATTTCCCCAAATTCTTTTCTAGCATGGGAAAGTCACAATTGGTAATATCTTTTTCAGCACAAGACTATAAAAAGTGCACTCTGGCTAGAACTTCATAAGACAATAAGGTAGTCTCATAATTCACAGAAATCAGTGTAAAGGTTTGTAATAATCTTTCTGTTTCACAAAGTGTCTCTAACTTTGTTGATGGAGATAAAATGTAATTTGTGATACTATTATATTCCATAAGGACATACTAGTGCCACCTTTCAGACAGATATTTGCAAGAACTAATTATGTCCCTTTCACAAATTCTGGAGCTAATCACCAGGTGCAGAACAGAGAGATAAGGGATTAATTTCTTGGCCTTTCCCATAAAGTATAGTTTCTACATCAGTTAAAACAGCTGTCATACCTCAGAAAGCATCCTTTCTGCTCAGCATGGCAGATTGGTGAAAATACAAGGCTGAAACATTGTTGAAAACAATACAGATTTCTCTCTTTGCACCAGGATCTGGGATTAGCTTGCCCCAAAATGGCCTTATGATGAAGACCACTCTCACCCGAAGGCAAACCTTTGCCCATAACCAAATCTAATCTTTTCCAAAACACCTGCCATTTATGATAAAATAACAAGGTACATGAAAGGCTTGCATTACAGAATTGTAGGTACCTTGGAAGTCTTCTAGTCCAACCTCCTGTTTAAGCAGGAGACCCTCTATGACAGGACTTTTCAACCAGTGGTATGCATACCACCTGTGGCACCTGGCAGGTAGTACGCAACCATCCTAGAGAAGTGGTAGCAGGGGAGGGGAATGAGCTGAACTGGTAGCAGCACTGCACAAGCCTGAGCAAGAATTGGCTGGAGCTGCAGGGCTGTCAGGGCTCAGAAGCATCAGGATCAGCAACGGGTTTCAGCTCTTTCATTCGTGGGGAAGGGGGCAGGAGGGGGGATGAGGCTTCCATGTTCCTCAAATCTGGGGCAAAGCAAAGCAATGGGGAAAAAAGACCATCTGGAAGTTGCCAATCACCTGGCTGACAGTGGCAAGCTCGGCTGTGCTGCCCTGGAAGCACAGGGCAGATCCACCCCTTACAATGGACCGGACGAAAAGCAGAGTAGATGGGACATCTGAAACCACGACCCCCCCAAAAAAAACCCACCTCTGGACAGCCTTTTCACCTCCTTTCTGAATGAGAGGATTTGATCCCCTGACAATCCACCGCCGCTGCCGCCACCTGGCCATCCACTGAAGGAGCTTGGGAGGAGCAGAGCCCCAGGACCTTCACCGCCTTGGGTTACCTGGATTTGGGAATGGCTCGTGCAGCACAGAGACCTCTTCCCCGGGCCTTGCAGTAGTTCTTCCTGGCTGCTCTGATGGTTTCCTGTGATGGGCGAGGGGGGCAGTGAGAGGAGGGGGCACTGCCTGCTATGGGGCTTCAACCTGTACTTCATTTTGGACAAGTAAATGGCCAGGCATCTCAATTGTGCGGGATGAGGCTGGGCTGTGCTAGGCGCTTTGTTTCGGGAAGGGGTGAAGCAGCCCTGGCAGTTTTTCAAAACTCTGCAGCAATTTTTTCCCTTTGCTTTGGGTGCCCAATTTGGACAAAAAATGCCTGGCAGATGCCACATTCCTTTTTCCTCCGGAGAAGGTTAAAGGAAAAAGTTTGGCTCCTTTGCTGGTTTCTCTTTTTGCAACGTTGCTTTCTTTGGGAAAAGTTTAACAAAGAGTGGCTGTCAGCTTTGGCCTGTTTGGTTAGACTTACAAATGCCTGTTTCCAAAGCCTTAGTAAATCCCTCACTCGGCTTCCCTCATGGGATGCAATTCCCACGGAGCAACCATTTAAGATCTCTGAAGTCTGGAGTCAATTCGAAACTTGCTCCATGGCAGAAAATACATTGCTGTGATGTGTCTTTTTAAATTTATTTTTAGCCTATTTTCCCCCTTAAGTCTGAGTCACTCACTGTTCCTTTGTTCTCCATTAATGAAATGCACATTCTCTCTTTTTTCCATTTTTGCTGCTTTTTCTGCAGCTGCAGGAATTGTATCCAGGGAGGAAATAAAATGCTTGCTCATGTTATTTGTCCTACAACTGACATGATGCATTGTGTTTGCGTAAGAGGTTTGGGGCTGTATTCTTAAATATTGGCCAGATGCATTGAAGAATGAAGCTGCCAGAGAGCCTTAACAATGCCTGACAAGTAAAAACAAAACAAAACAAAAGTTTTTGTAGAGGCTGAGTTTCCAAAGAGCCACATTTTGCTTAGCCCCAAGGCTGTGAAAAGATGATTTGGTGGTGGATTTAATTATCTCTCTTCTCGGCGCTGATCCTGGTGCTTCTGCTGAGCCCTGACAGCCTTGCAGAAGGAAGGAAGGAAGGAAGGAAGGAAGGAAGGAAGGAAGGAAGGAAGGAAGGAAGGAAGGAGCACATTTCTGCTACTTTATGTGTAAATTTCACCCACAAATGGTTGCCAACTATCTTTGTTTGCTTTCTTATATTTTTATTGGTCAATGACTGAAATAAAAGTTCTGCATGTCTGTATTTAACAGTGTTCTTTTTCTATATTGTTCAAAATTATAATTTGGTAAAATGTTTTAGAAGGCTGCATCCAACTGGGAATTCCGTTTGTCTTTCTTTACAAATACACCAAATGGCTTAATGTGGGCCTTTATGTGTGCCCAGAATGCCTTGATGGGTGCAGCAACAGGGAATTGCGTTACAAAATGAGGCTTTGGGGGATGTTTCATCCCTTCCTGATTACAGACAGGCATGGAAGAGAATCTTTTCCTCTTCAGCTTTCATGGTATGATGATAACCCCACATGCAAAAAAACCCCAAAAACACCAACTTTTGACGTGTGGTAGAATATTAAGCTCAGCTTAAAATGCACTTGGAATGAAACCTTTCTTTGACACACTTCAGTCTGATCCTGCACAGTCATTCTCCTGTGAGGGGATTGTCAGAAGAATCAGACACTTCCTTTTCCTCCAGTTCGTGTCCAAGCCAGGAATCCAATAAAACATGCCAGACAGTCAGTGGAAGTGAAAGAAAATGTATTTATTTAACCCAAGGTTGTCAAATAACACTGGGTGGCAATTGTGATACACTGCTCCTCTCACTCCCTTCTTATAGATTTTTAGTTTAAAGATTTAGCCAATCATTATCAGTGTGTTAGCTTATTAAAATTGTTCTTGTTCTATCAGCATGAAGACTTTCCTCCTGTCTGTAATCCTCCCTCCCTTTCATATTCTGCTAAAACAGATGTTTCTTTATCTATAGGTAATCACAATGCCTGTATAGATGAGCATTTTATCTTTTATATACATATGTCTTACTATGCATAAGAGATATGTCTTCCTTTACATAGGTTTTGCTACATGATGTGCTCATTTATTTATAATGGCAGAAACCAGATTTTTCCTTTTAGAAAATGACATTACTGCTTCCTATACTATCTTTCATTGATTCTTAATTTAAACTTATTGTAAATATATAAGGAAAATATTCAGACAGAATTACGCAAATTCTGGTTAGTTTTCAGATCATGAATTCTAGGCCATAACAGTCTGTGGTCTCTAGAAGCTAGAAGCAGTGTTTAGATGACATGTTTCAGCCAATCCTGGGTGGATGCTTATAAACCCACTATTCCAGTCACTCATTACAGATGCCAGCAAGTATGCACTGTGTATTAGCACTAGCACATTTGCTAGTGAATTCTTTTATGGTTAAATGTATTGTGTGAATTTATCTACTGTGAGCAAGATGGTGTCACCTTGTTCTGTAGCAACAGCTCTTTATTAACATTAGTTTGAACCCAGTGCGAAGGACGACTAGAGTTGTCACCAGTGTAGGTTGTGAGCCACAAAATCTAAGTAACTATGCATTTGTTCATTTTTAACGTGCCACAAAGCACCTTATGCTCCCTTGAATATATGCAAATAATCTTTGAACTTTCAACAAATGCATTTGATCTCCAGTGCTATCATTTATATTTGACCATTGATACATGATTGCTGACATACAATGTTTGTTGGTTCATTTGTAATGTGGAGCACTTATCAGATAACCAGAAATGTTAAATTACATTTGACAGTTGACTAGTGGCAGACCTTGCTAATATCTGGCTCCTGAAGCTAATTTACTTAGATTACACTATGCAAATGTACTTGAGGCAGACTGTCTTGCCCTTGAAAATAATCTTCAATTTGCAGTTTAGATGAATTGTGCACCTCTGGTATATCTGTACAGACCCAATTCTTCAGGATCCTTGCTCAATAAACTAGTTGCTATGCTGATACGCAGTTTCTATTCTTTCATTGTAAAAATTGAGCTAGACATTTAAAAATGACTATGTAACATTCAGAGATGTGCTAAAACTTTTTATGGTAGTCCAAAGGGCAGGGTACAAATAATGTAAATGTGACCTTTGCAAAAACAGATTGCACAAATTAAAAAAAAAAGAAAGAAAGAAATCCTTCCAGCTCTTGAGGAGAGAGGGACAAACTTGACCTCTTTAACTTATCAAAACTGTTTAAAATAAACAATCATTCAAAACAAGGGAGATGGAATGTAATTTTATGTACAAATCAAGGATCACACATCAATTACGATGGCAAATTTTTGCCTGCAATCTCTGATAAACATTGCTCACTTTTGTGAGAGGGGCTCCTGATGTACTGTAGATTTCAATCAGCAGTACATCCCCACCCACCCACCCCATTTAAATTTCCTTCCAAACTGGTACCTTTCGGGTATGAAATGGCTTAATTCCAAGGAGCTTGAATCAAAAACATCTTGAAGAGCACCAGGCAGGTAGTATGTAGACCTCTTGTGCAACGAGTCCATAAGACCTAGTTCCTTTCAACACTAAGCCCTCTGTTTGTAAAGCACAGAAATTACGGTACTAACAGGAACATGCTAAAGGTTTCACCTCTGTGTTTTTTTTATGGTCTGAGTGGTTCAAAGTGGCGTGTTTTTTTGATCCCAGATATTTGATATAGAAAGGGTTTTTTGAGTTTATGGTTTATGATAGTTTTTATTTTTGTATACTTTGTTGAGAGATGGGCAGCTATATACATGAAATAAATTATAAAATCTTAAGCCACAAGCCCAATTCTTAGCCACCACACCAAATCCAAAACCATGCATCAGTAACCAAATTGTAAATTGAGGATACCAGATCATATCCACAGCAAAGTTGTTCTGGGAGAAGAACTTTAAAATTGGAGCACTCAAGGACATGTTTTAGGTGCTTTGCCTTGGGATGGAGAAAAGACAAAGGAAGCATCATGAGGACATGGCAGAGGTATATTTATGCTATGGTTAAGAACAGGTGAGGATGTGCCCTAAGAATTCTTGATGAAATCCCAGGTATCTTTATTTAGAAGTAACTCACACATCCAACTATGGCTAGGATCAAAGAAAAGACAATAATACTGTTTCTACTATCTTTACAAAGAATATCTCTATTATAAAATGCAACTATTTTCTGTGTTTAGGTAAGAAGTCAAGATGACTAAGAAAAATGGAAAGAGATAACCCCCAGATCAAAAATATACTTACAATTAATAGCAAAATTAAGATAAAACTCCTACAGAAATAGTAGCAATCCACAGGAAAATGATGCCAATAATTAAATGCAGTTAGCACGCTGTGGCAAAAGGAGAAAACAAATCAACTATATTGGCAGTGAAAACTATAATTTACTTTTACATTATCTGTATCACATGATAAAAGATCTCTGTGTGTATTTGTGTTTATATAGATTTTGATTATATAGACATAATCAATAGAGATCCATTATCCTGCATTTTATCATTGCAAGATTCTTGCAGTATACTTCAGTTGCATGGCCAGAAATATCCTAGAAAAATTCATATCACAATAGAGAATAGAATGGATGCTCTCTCCAGTTTTTGACAGACATTTTGGGATACTCCAGAACAAATTTGCTGGAACAAACAGGCAAAGCAGGAAAGAATCAAGCAGGAATTCCCTTGTTCAAGTAGAAGTCGGTAGTTTAGGCTGTTGAACTGGCTGTTTTGCCTAAGGATGGATGGATAGATAGATAGATGATAGATAGATAGATAGATAGATAGATAGATAGATAGATAGACAGACAGACAGACAGACAGACAGACAGACAGACAGACAGACAGACAGACTCTTTTCAGGCATATGTATAATATTTTGATTGCACATGAGGTGCAAATCAGGCCATTTTATACCAGAAGCAAGAAAAAAATAGAGTCCCCTGAAGTTGCTTGTGAAATATCTCCCAGTTATAATCTCTTGCTTCTTTGTTAGCTAACTTTGCTTTGGTTTCTATAGAAACAGGGGAAAGTAAAGGAGGAGGAGAAATTATTGAATAAATGTTTCTTGATTGATCCGTGTCACTGCTTTTGTTTTTCTTGTCCCTGGTCCTTGTCTTCTGAGATGATGATGAAAGAAGCTATCACTTAAAAGAGCTTTGAACAAGAAATCAAATGGGCATGTTCTATATAGCAAGAAATTCCTTGAATATTTAGCTATAGCAGGGTCATAAATCCAGCTGTGAAATTTATATTTAGTATTGCGTGTTATGCTGAATAGTTCATGCAGACCAATTTGTGCTTGTGTGTGCATTTGTGAAATTAAACTTTACTTGAGTTGGAAAAAAAATATATGGATTCAATCATACTGGGTTTAATTTGGCAATATGGAAAACTATTTGGCATTGCCTTTTTCAACCATCTTCCCTTCCCTTCCCTTCCCTGTCTCCAGTCTCATTTGTAACTCTGAAACTTCCTGATTGTCTTTCATCCAAATGCTAATTCAGCCCAGTCCTATTTAGACTTTAGGATCAACCAAGCTTCATAAGGTGCTATCATCTTCTAAATGGCCTCATGGTTGGTTGAATCAACTTCTCAGGATTGCTATTGATTTTTACTTCATTTGCTACATTTTTATCCCCCTTTTCAGATCTTTGCTTGTCTCTGACCCTACTAGAGAGGGGCATCCTCCTTCAGCCTCACAATATAAAACAGAAGAGGCAGGAAAATGGGGTGGGGGGAGGAGAGTTGATTGATACTCTACTCAAGAATCAAATAAAAGGCAAATAAAAAGTTCAGGCTGGATTGGGGAGGTCTGGAGGCACTCATGCTTCAATCCCAACTGAGTTTTTGATCAAGGAGGAACTAAAATGTTCTGCCCTCCACCTTCTCAATGCAGGGCAACTGCAAAGTTGTGGTGGCACACTGGTAAGAATTCAGTATACCCAGTGGTGGGATTCAGCCAGTTTGCACCAGTTCAGCAGAACTGGTAGTTAATTTTTTTGTTGCCCGGACCCAGAATGGACTTCCGGAAGTGGCATCCACACAGAGAACCAGTTGTTCACATCTTTGAATCCTACCACTGATTAACTCTGCTGATAGCCAAGAGTTTGATCCTGACCAACTGACCAGCTTTCTGAGGTCAGTAAAATGAGGACCCAGATTGTTGGGAGCAATATGTTGACTCTGTAAACTGCCCAGAGAGTGCTGCAAAGCATTATGGAGTGGTATACAAGTCTATGTCCTATTGCTGTGGTCTTTCTAGGCAACAAAGCCTTCTAATAGCCTTGATCTCCTGAATGAGGGAGATGGACAGGAGATGTTCCCCTCTCCCCTTTGGTGAACTCAGGACTAGAATCCAAAGACCAGCTGTCACAAGTTCTTTTAAAACTGTACCCAGTTTGGTCGACCCAGACTCACAGGTTCACAAAAAACATTGGACCCTGGACAATTGTATTATCTCACTATGAGGGTTAGGGAGGTGTTTATTTTGAAAAAAAAAGATACAAAAATGAAACATGAACATATGTTTCTGTTGCTATTATCCTATGCCAGGGGTGTCAAACTGCCGGCCCACGGGCCGTATGCATCATCCAGAATCTGCACCCACCCCATTGTTGGCAATGGCAAAACCGTCCTGATACATTGTGCGACATCATGTGATATTGTGAGTTTGACTATGCAATTATATTTTTCTCTACACTTTTTTTAAAAAAAATTATTCCTCCTTTATCATTTTTATAAATAATTCGTGGCGGCGAACATACCCAATACACCTTCTCTTCTTATTTTCCCCAAAACAAACCTGGGGGGGGGGTAGGGCTCAAAGCCACCCAGCTGGCTTTCATGTCTAAGAAAGGACTACCATGTTCTCCCAAATAGATGACCAGATCTTATATTAATTTTTGCTCTAAAAGACACATTAGGGCTTATTTTCTGGTTAGTTTTTATTTTCAGGGATATACAGTACTAAATGCATCCATCTGGCTGAAGATTTTAACTGGGGCTTCTTTTTGGGGTGGGGCTTATATTATAAGTGTTCTGAAAAATCATGCTAGGGCTTATTTTCTGGTTGGGTCTTATTTTGGGGAAAACATGGTAGAACTCACAGTCTCCTGATTTCTAAGTTTCCAGCAGCTTAACCACTAGACCAAACTGTATCTCCATTTTCTATTACTTCTATATTACTAGCATAGACCAATGTCTTCTTACTAACACTGGTGCGTCTTTAATTCTCCCCCCTTCTTTCTTTCTTTCTTTCTTTCTTTCTTTCTTTCTTTCTTTCTTTCTTTCTTTCTTTCTTTCTTTCTTTCTTATTTTTTTCTTCTTTATTAATAGGCAATGTGTAAAGTACCTGCATTTTCTCACGTTTTGCTTCCCTTTGCTGTGCTGAGCCTTTTCCTTTTTACCCAGACCATTCTGTCTCCTCTTTTACTCGGCTGCTTTCTCTGTTTATTGTTGGCTGCAGACCTTCCAAGACATCTATCTCCCTTCCCTACCTGTATCTGAGCAGCAGCTTTTATAGGCAATTCTGCTCTGCTAACCATGGGGAGAAGGCTCAAACAAAAGGGAAGGAAAATAGCCCCGATGCCTGCCATTTTTTTTAATCAGCAGCATACTCTTCCACAGCAACATAAGTGATTTCCTTTAAAATGTTTAATAAAATTCAGAAAATAGCAAGCATTGGCCTTTGACTGGCTCTTTACACATATTTCCGATTTAAAATTTCACAAAACTGGGTTTTGTGGATCTGCTGGAGTGGTTCCTGAGGAAAATTTGTCTCATAAGAAACTTTTCACATCCCTGTTGTTTTACTATGACCCTTCCAAGAGAAGTCAAAATGTGATAGATATGGGGGGGAAGGAATAATTACGGTCAGCTAGCTCCCATTTCCCCCCATTTTTCTTCATGAATAATAATAATTCATGATTTAAACTCATCAATAATTTAAACTTGTATGCCACCACACTTGAATTGTAATTTGAGTTTCCTAAGTATCAGCTAACAGCAATACTGACATCAACCAGATTTTAGCCAATTTGAGCCGCTTTTCCAACCATTTTGAGAAATCAGTGGACCATTGTGAGGGGAGAAAGCTGCTCTCAGCTTTATTTCAAGTGCAAATTCTATGGAAAAGGATCGAGAGAAGCTGCAAAGCAAAGCAAAATAACCTATCTTAATTTCACCCTTGAAGGTGAAAGGGCAATTTCACAAAAGCAATTTCAAGGGTGTATGTCTCTCAAATCTTTGTCAAAGCGAAGCACACTTGTATAATTCTACTCATTATGAACCTTCAAATTTTGCATATTATCTCGTCTCCTCTCTCCCAGTAGAAAATTAAAGCATGAATGGTGTCTTCCCGTAAAATCAGACATGCTTCATTACATTCAATGGGATTCATTCCTAAATATTGAATTGCAACTGAAACAGTTGTTGGTGATCTTTTATGGAACAGATTAAAGAGCAAATTACTAATATTCTCAGTCCAGCCCAGTTGGCATGCTAGAAAATAATCTCTCTCTCTCTCTCTCTCCCTCTCTCTCTCTCTCTCTCTCTCTCTCTCTCTTTTTTTTTTTTTTCCTAAACTGAAATACGGATGAAATAAACTGTGGATGAAATGTGAATATTGTTCTTATTTTTATGATGAACAATGCTAATTTAATTTTATGAATACGATTAGGTATTTAAGCACCTTTCTCGAAACTTTTTCTTATATTTTCCAACTTGGAGAAGGCTTGATTTTCTATTGCACATTGATTAAAACTTCTAGGTTTAGATATCTGTGGGCATATGTATACACACACATGGAGAGACGCACACAGAGACACACATATATATAAGGTAGAATATAAGGTAAAAACTTAAATTGTATTGGGAATGGAAGCTTCTTCAGGAGCTGAAGGTCATTATTACTTGATATCTAGCTATGTGTCACTTCCATATGGGCTTTGATCATTGTCTTGAAACTGATTCAGACAGATGGGGAGTCACATGTGCTGCTTGGGGATATTTTAAGTCAGAAAGACCTCTAAAGTCTGGTCTGCTATGGATGATAAACCCCAATTATAAGGACAGGTCAAAACCACGCCAAAGCTCTATAAGTTACAAGAGTGAATCTTTACATTACTTTTTGAACTAAAAGTGAAGATTGGATAGACCGCTTGTTAAAATTCATTTACCAATAGACATTAAGAGTTTGGACTAGAATCCAAAGCATAGTTACTAAGAAATCAATGCTTAAGAAATACATTGGACATGCTTCTGAAAAGATGGTGACATTCTGAGGGGTAGTAGAACATCCCCTCAATATTTGAAAAAAAAAAAACCCAATATGATGAAGATGAAGATGATTCTTTTAATGTTTCATAAAATGTAGAGAGGAAGCTTTATTACATTTATTACAGTCATTCTGTAAAATATGAAGACCACATTAGTCATTGATTCTGTTAAAATTGGGCTTGAGTATTGGTTTCTATTCATTGTATTCTTGCTATATAGTACAGATTTCAGATAATCCTTGAGAAATGCAACCATATAAATATTTTTTTCTTTATTAACAGAAACTTTTCAAGGGTAGTCCTAGTTTATGTTGTCCAATATAAATCAGAGCAGCAAGCTTTAATTCAGGGGTTCACAACCAGGGGTGCGAGACGATATTCCAGGGGGTATAAAAACTTGGGTTTTCAAAATTATAGTGTATATGCATAATTCATTGCCGTTATTTCAAACTTGAGGGGTATAGAAAAGGTTGGAAACCACTGCTTTAATTGATTTCTATGTGTAATTAGTGGATTCACATATAATTCATTTAAAGCTTCACACTGGTGATTTCAAGCCCCATGCACCCCACAACCACTTACCATGCTGAAGGGCCCCCGGAGCAAGGTCTACCATGCCCTGACACCTGTTGCGCCTCACCTGTTCTGTAGTGACTTCTCCCACTTTCTCCTTCTTCCTCCTCCTTTGAACAGCCCTTCACTCCTACTGCTGCTTTTTCAGTCCTGGAGTTTTGTCCGGAGCCTGTGCAGGGCGTCTTTGGAAATGAAGTCCCTCAGCGATCAGGTGGGGTGGGAGCCATTCCCTCAAAATGGGCTGGAAAGAACAGCCCAAGGACTCCAATCTGGCTTTGCAGAAAGCAAGGGGATTGGAGGCACATGAATGCATGCTAGTCTGGCATTTAAAATAAAAACTGTTTTTTTTCCCCCATGCTGGATTTTTCACTGCCATACTGTTTAATTTTCCTTAAAGTTTACTTGATGCAGAATGGGAAGGATCCTCATTCTGCATCGAGTAAGCTTTAAAGAAAATTAAAGCACATCCAGATTGCCTGCCTTTCCCCCCACCCTGCTTGCAGGGTGATGGAGGAGGTCTCCCTTGGGCATGGAAGAGGGCATCAGTTTCAGTCAGTGCTTTGAAGAACCTCCTCCATCACCCTAAGAAGCATGAGAGTGGCAAGACCTGAATGGCTGAAGAGAGAAGTCAAGAGAGAAAACCTCAGCATTGGATTGAAAAAAACTTGGAAAAACCAGAGATGGGAAGGCCAGGAGTGGAGACTCAGATTTATCATAACCGCTTCACCAAATTCAACTAAAAATTAGGTATTGGTTCTGCTGAACCAGTGAGAACTGGCTGAATCCCACCACTGTACATATTTCTGTATAGTATTTATTTCTTTGTCTTTAGAGGCACCCAACTTCGCTTCTTTTCTCTATAGACGCATGTAAAAGAATGAGATGAGATCGTAATAAAAAATGGATTTAATCAGAAATCTGTCTAAATACAATTGGCCTACTTCTACAACCCGATATGGAAAAGGAGCTAAATTACTGCCACACTAAAGCTTTAGCAGGCCAGATGATACCAGGAAGCTCAACGTAAGGGAGAAGAAAGCCTGCACTTTTCTTAAACCAGAGGAAACAGGAATAGCACATGGCAGATGATGAAATGGTGGAACTATTGGCTGCTGTGGGAGGGCCTTTGAGGAAGGGGTTCCCAGAAAGGCAGACTCTTGCTTTAAGGGCTGGCTTTGACTTGCTGGCCACAAATAATTATCTTGGCCCTTGAAGTATACACAAGATTGCATCCTCTTACAAATCAGAAATGCAGACAGGTAATTCTCAATTTATGACCACAATTGACCTTGGGAATCATTGCAATTGTTGAGTGAGATGTCCTTTGACTGTTTTGCTCAATGACCCCAATACCAACACTACCAATTTTGGTCATTAAGTGAATGGAGTTCCAGTGCAGGCATTCCTCAGTAGGGTAGGGGTAGCCCTAAGAGGTCCAGATCTTACTGTATGCAAGCTGGATGAAGTGGTTTGAATGCAGGGAGGCTGGGAAAGAAGCCACAGCCTGCCCTGGAAGGATCAATGGCCCCAGCCTGACCCAGCAGCACAGCAAAAAGCTGCTACAATGCCAGAAATTCCAAGAGTGCGGGATGAAGCAATCACTCCCCCAATGAAGGGCTAAATACCTGGAAAGTCCCAGCTTTGTTATGGGATGGGAAGGCAGGAAGCAGACAGGCCACACTGATGGGATGGCCATTAAAGCTGCTCCAATTCAAGCCTTTTCCCATATACAGTGCCCAAACCAAATCACCCTCACTGGTGGTTTCCTTGAACCAATGTCTTTCCCTACCACCACAGCGCTCACTCCAGCCTTTATCTACCACCTCACTACTGGGTTGGATTAAACCTACCTGCTTATACCATTCAGGGCACCAGGCCCTACCTCTCTGCAGTTGCCAGGGGCTTAAGCTAATGAGGAAGCTCCCCCTCCAAAGGCCAGCCAGCTCAAAAGAAAGAATATAATCCACCAGAGTCCACATGGAGAAGGAGGGAAGTGGCACAGATGCACTTTGGGCTTTTTTTGGGAAAGGGAGAGATATTGCACATAGAGAAACACACACAAATTCCTTCTGCAGCAAACTTCCCTCCTCTCCTTCCAATGTCTAGGGCAGGCATGTCAAACTCACAATGTCTCGTGACTTTTTCCCCATTGCCGGCAATGAGGTGGCCACAGTTTTGATGTGACGCATCTGGCCTGCAGGCTGGCAGTTTGACATGCCTGGTCTAGGCTTTAAAGAAGGAGGGGATGCACACACACACACACACACACACAAGCACACACACAAATACATAGTGTCTCAAACATTGCAAGAAGAGAGAAGGGAGATTGGAGTCAATTTGAAAAAAAAAATTGAAACCCTCTTTCTTCTCCTTGCAATGTTTGATGTTTGGTCCTTCATGGAGGGTGGGGGATACTTCTTTCCAGTCTTTGTTGCTTCCCAGACACTTACAACATAGATGGATTGGGGAGAGGGAAGAGAAATAGGGTGGGGTGAAAATTGTAACACCCCTGCAGCTGGTTGTAAGGGCAGGCAGATTGCTAAGCACCCAAATTGTCATCTATGACCATTGGGGGGGGGGGACACTGCAATGGCCATAGCTTTAGGCATGGGTCAAAAGTCCCTTTGTTCAGTACCATTGTAATTTTGAACAGTCACTGAGTGAATGGTCATAAATCAAGGATTACTTGTATATGGTATTTTTGCTCTTTTCCCATTGCTTCCTTCCACTCTGATACCTTTGATTCTATGATTCTATTTTGTTTGTCCTTTATTCTCAATGAGATTTTCATGTTTAATGATCAAGATTTTTTAAAGACAGCATTAAACCACATTTTATGAATCTGGTATATAAGCTGATATTAAATCAACACAGTCTCTTTCAGAGGTAACAAGGAATTTAATTCCAATGTACTGCCACAGTTACCATTTGAGCAGTTATCATAGCAAAGTGGATGAAGGATGAACCATGTCAAACAAATCTGATTTCATTCTTTGACAAAGTGACTAAATTATTGGACCAGAGAAATTCTGTGGACAAAGTATACTTGGATTTCAGTAAAGCATTAGATAAAGTAGATCACAATCTAGTTCTTGTAAGTTAGAAAAATGTGGGATAGAGTGCATCACCACCAGATGGATTTGTAACTGGCTAGCAAGCTGTATTCAGTGAGTAATCCTTAATGGAGCTATATTGCATGGAGAGAAGTAAGCAGTGGGGTACCCCAAGATTTTGTCTTAGGCCCAGTACTCTTCAATATCTTCATAAATAATTTAGATGAAGGAATAGAAAGGGAACTCATCAAATTTGCATATGACACCAAGCTGGCAGGAATAGCTGGCACTCCAGAAGATAAGGTCAAGTTCCAGATGGACCTCAACAGATTTGAAAACTGGGCTCTATCTAACAAAATGAAAGTCAGTGTAGAGAAAAGTAATGTTTTGCATTTAGGCAAGAAAAAAAACAAATGTACAGGTAAAGAATAGGTGAAAAGTGACTCAATAGCAGTAACTGCAAGAGGAATCTTGGAGTCCTAGTGGACAATCACTTAAATATGAACCAGCAGTGTGCTTCAGTCACCCAAAAAAATCAATGCAATCTGGGACTGCAGGGATAGAATGAAGATCATGTGAAGTGTTAAAACTGCTTTCTAATGACTTGGTAAGACCACATTTGGAACCCTTCATCCAGTTTTGGTCGTCATATTATTAAAAAGATATGGATACTCTGGAGAGAGTGCAGAAAAGAGCAACAAAGATGATTGGGGGGTTGGAGGCTAAAACATATGAAGAATGGTTGCAGGAATTGGGAATGTCTAGTTTAGTGAAAAGAAGGACTATGTGTAACATGATAGCAGTGTTCCAATATCCGAAGTTTGCCCCAAGGAAGAGGAGGTCAACCTATTTTCCAAAGCATCGGAAGTCAAGACAAGAAGCAATGGATGGAAACCAATCAAAGAGAGAACCAAACTAGAACTAAGGCAAAATTTCCTGACAGTGAGAACAATTAACCAGTGGAACAGCTTGTCTTCAGAGGTTGTGGCTGTTCTATCACTGGAGACTTTTAAGAAGAGATTGGTCAGCCATTTGCCTGAAATGGTATACCATTTCCTGCTTGAGCAAGGGGTTGGAATAGAAGACCTCTAAGGTCCCTTCCAACTCGTTTAAGGGATGGGTCAGGGTTCTAGCCCAGGGCTCAGATAAACAGCACTATTAACCAACAGTTTAATATCCATATCCATTCTTACGAGACAGTTTGAGTGAGTCATTCAAACCTCAGGCCCACCAGAAATGTAAAACATTTAGTTCTGACCGCAGACCAGTAGCAAGGTTCAGGGTTGTTTGTTTTGTTTTCTGTACTGATCTACTGCAAGCAATTTCTACACTGTTCAGTGCAGTTTTTGAAAATTGTGATTTTTTCTCTTTTAAAGCCCACAGTTAATTAGCTGAAAAGCTGTAATTAGCACAACGGTTCTATATTTGACCATGTGTCCTCCTGAACTTGTCAGAAGCACAGGTGTGATATTTTTATTCATGAATAATCCCTACCAAAATACAACTATCCTGATTATTAGTGGGACTTAAAGACTGGCCAGACAATATTTTTGAAATGTGGGTAGAAGGGAAGCCTCCTGACCACTAAAAAAAAATCCAGAAATCACCCATCTCACACCTGTTTCAATCTTGGCATTAGGAGCTAAAAATAAATACTTGATCATCTTTAACTCCGTCTACATTATAAAATTAAATATGGCAGCTTTTGACGAAGTAAGAAAACCAAGTGTGAATGGCAAACAGCTGGCACAAAATGCCTCTCGGGGAACATTTCTCCTTCCACATTTAATTAACAAAAAGAGAAAGTGTTTCTGAAATTAGCATAATTTGAAGAGCATGGATGGAGAAAGGGGGAAAAAAACTTTTAGAGAGGTATCGTAATTCTGTATCTGTGGTAACAAGGCAGGAAAAAAAAATTACAGGTAATGCATAATACGAAAAAGGAAAAGTCAGCTGATCCATGGAGAGATCTGAAGCCAAACAATCTAACAGACTAATAGGTAGTCCTTGACTTACCACCACAAATGAGCCCAAAATTTCCTTTGCTGAGTGAGACATATGTTAAGTGAGTTTTGCCACTTTTCTTGCCACATTTGTTAAATGAATCGCCATGGTTATTAAATTAGTAACGTGGTTGTTAAGAAAATCTAGCCTCCCCATTGACTTTGCTTGTTGGCAGATCGCAAAAGGGGATCCCATGAATATGATCCGGTTGCCAAGTGTTTGAATTTTGATCACATGACCATGGGGATGGGATGTTGAAACGGTCACAAGTGTGAAAACATGATTATAAATCCTTTTTTACAGTGTTGTCATAACTTTGAACCATCACTAAATGACCTATTGTAAGTCAAGGAGTACCTGTATCCACTTTTCCAAACTTGATGATCTCCAGAAGCTTTGGGCTTTCCTTTGACTTCATCGGTGGCCATTGACTCTGATTGATGTTAATGGGAATGATATTGGGAGCCATCAGATCCGAAAAAACCACCACATCTTCTAATACCTTAATATCGAATTAAAACCAAACATAATTTTAACATAATGTTTTGTTTCCAACAATAGTTATCTCTAGAAAGCCTAGAGGAAAAGTGTGAAGACAATTTCAATCTTCTACAATGCATACCAGAAGGGCCATGTACAGAGCCTACTTCCTCTCCAAGATGTTCAAAGCAGCAAAACAGTTTCTCTGCTCACAAACTTGTTCTTTATAACCAGCTATGATATACTCTGGGCTATGATGCAGGGACTGGCCTTGTACAAACTAATGAGTTTTCTGCCTGAATGGTGATTGAATATGGGCCTTTATGGCTCTCCTTATCATGTATCACACAATATTTTGGAGCATTTGGGGAGACTGAAGAAAAGAGGAGGGAGAGGAAGGCATTTGTTTCACTGGTGAATAAAAAGCAATATCAGCCTTTTCTGTAGAATCCCAATGGAGGCAAAGAAGCAAAATCCTTTTGCCTGTCTATGGACAGACATTCAAATAATCATTTAGCCTGGCTTTATGCCATGTGTGATATGTTCCTGAGAATTTCTCCACTTAGACTTCAAATAATGTCCCATTCATTCTCACCTAGTCTGATTTAACTCCATGAGAGGAAAGAGGATGCTTAGGAGCGATATTATCCAGTATTCAGGCCATCTTCATTGTCCAGCCAGGTATTAATAGCAATAGCACTTACACTTATATACCTCTTCAGAGTGGTTTACTGCACTCTCTAAGCAGTTCACAGAGTCAGAACATTGTCGCCAACAGTCTGGGTCCTCATTTTACTGACCTCGGAAGGAGGGAAGGCTGAATCAACCTTGAGCCAATCAGGATTGAACTCCTGGCAGTCGGCAGAATTAGCCTGCAATACTGCATTCTAACCACTGCAACAGTATTATGGACAAATGAAAGGAGAAATTACCCAAGTGCATTCAGAAAACCATTCAGATCCATCCAGTACATTAGGAGTGGGTCTCCACCTTTGCAGAGGTTTACACCATTTAGATTTCTAGTGCTTAATTTAAGAGGCTGCTTGTTTTGTAACGGGCTGGCTGCAGTCAGTTCACATAGCAAAGCTATCAATGTATGATGCAATAAAAACATTTCTTTCTGGTTGTTGTACAGCCTGATTCTGAGTAGCACTGAGAGGGAGTGGGAGGCTGCCCAGCTGATTTCCCTGTTTAAGGGAGGTGTAATAGGACGTAGGGAAGACCTTGGGAGATGGGGCAAAGAGATGCTTCCAAGGGAACAGTCAGGTAAGAGGCAGCATAGCCTGTCAACTGTATAGTGATCAGGGCAAGAGTCTCAGAAGGGACCCTTTCTAATATTCTCAGACTGTAAAGGAGATAGGGAGAAAGTTGTATTTTCAGACTTGCAAAATTCAATCAATGTAGCATTTCAATAAAGTAGAATTGGCTCAGCTGATTGTGATTCCTATCTGGTTTGCCCCATAAGGCTGATATTAATCTTGTAAGTATAATCTGAAAGTATAATCCTGCCCCTGCTCTCTCCTTTGTATAGCCCAAGACACATGGTAGGAAATTCCTACAGTATTCCTACTGGAGGAGGATAATGCTGGCTAGCAGGATCCCTATATCGTAGTATGCATGTTTGATGAAGAAGATTCACTCCTAACATTATTGTTCGCAGTGATCATTCTGAACTGCTTTTATTCTTTCCAACCAATGGCATAATGGAAATAAATAAATAAATAAATAAAGTAGAGTAGAGCAGAGCAGAGCAGAGCAGAGCAGAGCAGAGCAGAGCAAAGCAAAGCAAAGCAAAGCAAAGCAAAGCAGAGCAAAGCAAACAAAGCAAAGCAAAGCAAAGCAAAGCAAAGCAAAGCAAAGCAAAGCAAAGCAAAGCAAAGTAAAGTAAAGTAAAGTAAAGTAAAGTAAAGTAAAATAAAAATGCTCAGGATTCTGTCCATTTGTGTGGCTCCACCCCATAGCAACAAATTCAGAGCAGTGGGAAGAGAAAACGACAATAAAAATCGAGTTAGAAAATGGGCCGTGTCTAGTGAGGTCTGCAGAGAAAAATATTTCTCCCCCCCCCCTACAAAATTTCCCAGTCTATCCTTTGGGAGACTCAGTTGAACAGCCACATAGAATGTTGATTCCTCCATTCTGGGCCTCCCTCCCTCCCAACCATGTGACTCATAACAAAACTCCTATTAAGAAGTTGGAAAGAATCGCAGAAACTGTTTTCTGCTTATTTTTCTTGCCTTGATGTTTCACTTGGCTGCTCCCCCAAAAATGGGGAAGAAAAAAAAAAAAACCTGGTGGGATAAGCAACTTTTAATTATCAATGTGCTACAGCTTTCGCTGAACAAAAAACAAACAAGCAAAAAGTTACCACATGGCTTTTTGCCATAGTATTAAGCAAAAAGAATTATTCCAACCCATTAACACAAACAGCTTGATAGTGTGCTATAATGCTACAATGGTGTAAAGCCACACACTAAGTTCAGAGAAACAGAACACACTTATCTTGCTCTGAATATGGTGAAAAATTAAAGTACATCTCTCTGAATTTTAAAACTGCAGTTGGAGAAAGAGGAAGAACATGTTATTTCTATGCTATTGATTTGACTTGTATTATGTATTTTTATCATGCAAATACAGCTGCAGGGATGTTTCAGAATGGTTAGAATTATTGAGTTTGCATGAATAAATAGTAGTATTTTTTTATATACATTTTGGCTCTTTCATTTCATTTTGTTTATGTTTTTATGCAGTGATTTATTTCCAGTCTATTTTTTCAATATTTGGTTTTCATATTATATAGCAGTCATCTGACCTTCAGAATCTTGTCCAACTACTATTTTTCAAGTGTCAGTAGTTCATGAACTGGCTCCGATCTGTAAATTGGATTACTCTGGCATAAACTTTTGTAATCAGCAAAATTGAAGCATGAAATAAAATGACAATGATTTATGCAGCAGTATCTATAGCAAACTCTAATTATACCCAAATGGTGACATATACACAATGGTGGAACTGCGTGATTACATACTTGCTTTGCAATGTCTGATGGAAGTACAGAAGTTATAGCTTTTGCATAATTGTGTCATCAAACCTGGGTCATAATTTGCGCCCTTAGCCCACCACTAAGGATCTATGTTATTAGTAGTTGGTAACTGAGGAACTGCTTTTGTTTTGTAGCACCAAAGGTGAAAGAGGATAAGCAATGGTTAAGAAATAAAATGATGCTTTATGCTTTATCAATATAAGTGAGGGTTAAAAAAAAATTCAATATTACTTTCACGATTGCACAATCAAAACTCCGTCTCTTTTTGTGTGGCAGTGCTGTATAATCATGTGATTGCAACTTCCATTGTCATTTTGACACACATGTACACACACACACACACACACACACACACACACACACACACACACAAATGAAGATGTCCCTGTGCCCAGGGCTTTTCAAACATTTAGTGCCTGAAAAATGTATTTTGAAGCTCTTTTGTCAACCAGAATCATGCTAGAAACTAATGATAGCTCCAGAAGAGTCACAATTTGAAGTGAGAAGGACCATTAGGATCTTGGACCTTGAATTTAGACAGAGGGGAGAATACTCTTGAGTTTGGATGGAATGTGATGGCAATTGGGCAAAAGAAATGAAGAAGTCAAACAGAAAAGACCTTTATCCCTTGACAATATATTTAACAGATAATACTGGAGATAAGGCAGGAGGCCATGGACCTAGGACACAAGATAAATGGAATTTGTATCCCAAAAGAAAGAACATAACTTTTGACCATTTACATATGTGGTAATAATGTCTGCACAATCTCCAGAAATTTCTAAATGCTTCCATCTGGAAAAAAAAGATGGGCTTTAGGTTGCCTCTTGAAGACTGTCATTTTCAGTGATTTTGCTGGCTTCAGTTGAGCAACTTCTTTCTTAGTACCAAACCATCACATACATTTTTGGGGGAAAATTTTCATCAGGCTTGGTGGTACAAAGCAGGAGAAGAATTGGGAAAAGTTAAAAGTCAGGTCAACATAGTAATACATGGAATCTGTTACCTCTGCCTAATATAGCTCCTAAAGCCCTAACCTTTATTCTATCACCTCCACCTCATGCAAATTCTAAAATGCCCATATTTAAAATAACAAGTGATAAAAAATGGGATTAAACATGAATGGTTTAAATTAATCTAATCAATTTAAACCAAGAGTCTTTCATTGTTCTATTTCGGCTTTCACCTTACCATCAATCAGTTTAAACGATTCTTTGGCTCGTCGTGATGTAGAGAATTTATATAATGGAATAAGCCCAAAATTTACATTGTTAAGTCAGAAATTTGTTAAGTAAGTTTTGCCCCATTTTACAACTTTTCTTGCCACATTTGTTAAGTGAATCACTGCAGATGTTAAAACAGTAACACAGTGGTTAAGTGAATTTGGTTTCCCCATTGACTTTGCTTGTCAGAAAGTTGCAAAAGCAGATCACACAACCCCGGAACACTGCAGCTGTCATAAATGTGAGTCAGTTGTCAAGCATCAGAATGTAAATCACGTGACCATGGGGATGCTTCAACAGTCATAAGTGTGAAACATGGCTGTAAGTCACATTTTTAGTGCCGTTGTAACTTTGAATGGTATTAAATGAACTGTTGTAAGTCAAGGGCTACCTGTATTCCCGTAGTACTTGCTTAATAACCACAATTGAGACCAGCAAATCCATTGTTAAGTGAGACATCACATGATCACAACTTGTGATTTTGCCTCTTGCTTTCCAATTGACTCTGCTTATAGAAAGCCAGCTGTGTGGTGCATCAATGACAATCATTTAATTACAGGAGGCTGAATTGGTCAAAAAAAGCTCACTGGTTGCACACGACCTGAATCTCAATGACATGACTTCAGGGATGCTTCAAGGATCATCAAATGCTACCAGGACCAATGGTAAATTTACTGTTTTAGTGCCATTGTAATTTTGAATGGTCAGTGATCAGGGCAACCATTAAGTGAGGGCTGTAGTCACACGACATTTATCCTACGATTGCTGCACTCATTATCAATACATCAATGCATTTTCTGGTGCAATTTGAAGTGCTGTTTTTAACATTAGCAGTCCCCAACCTTTCTGGCTTGGTGGCCCAGTGGGGGGAGAAGGGATAGTTGCCTGTGAGTGGCAGGCTTCACGTGTAAGGGCAGGCAGCCATTGCTAGCACGAGGGAAACTTTATGCGCACATGCTTGCCCGCTGCTGCAGCAGCCTGGTTCTGGCCATGGCCCAGTAGTGGCCGTGGCCCAGAGGTTGGGTACCCCTGATGTATATGGTTTGCTTCTGAGTATTTAGATGTGTCCTCCACATAGAGGTGTCCTGTGTACTTTGTCCAAAATGGTGCTCCCATCAGTATCTTTACAGAATCTTTCCTCATGTGGGGGACGTGATAAGGCCTGAAGCTCATGAGAAAAAAAAAAATCTATAGCAACCTCTTTGGTATGGAAACTGTTTCTTTCAAAATTCATTTAGCAGCCTAGAAACACCCTAGCACCCCCCACCCTGGGAGGAGGGGAAGTTTTTGGAGCACGAATAGTCACCCTTAAACCTATCATATTATTGTTGCTTTTGTCTTTGTTATCTTTTTATTTTGCTTTTCTGCATTTATATTCTATACTGTTGGGAATTATTTTTCTTGGATAAAGCAGTACATAAACAAGACAAATACTCATTTTTAATTCAGACATCTAATTCAAAGATTAAAAATTGTACAATGTGGCACAACAATAATTTTGCAAAATAAAATAAGTCTCCAATTCTCTAGCTTCCCAGCAGTATAGCAAAATTTTCACTCCAAACTTTTTTAAAATATTGAATCAACATTTACTGGGATCAGCCTTAAAAGGTCATGAGGTTTAAATAAGTTTTAGAGGGCTGGCATCTCTCTCTTTCTCTCTCTCTTGATAGATGATAATAGAGAGATAAAAATAGAGAGATAGATGACAGATGATAGATAGATGGATGGATGGATGGATAGATAGATAGATAGATAGATAGATAGATAGATAGATAGATAGATAGATAGATAGATAGATAGGCAGGCAGGCAGGCAGGCAGGCAGGCAGGCAGGCAGGCAGGCAGGCAGGCACGCAGGCAGGCAGGCAGACAGACAGATATAATCATTAGGGACTTATTTTATTTTTCCAAATATTGTTACACCACATTTTACAATTCTTAAACCTTGAATATACTTATATCTCACATTATCCAGATTTTAAATTTTAATTCAGTGTTGGGAAAAGAGTAAAATTATGCCTTTTTCAGTAACCATTCCAGCCCTGTTGAAAATGCAGTATTAAGACCTTGAAAACCAACACACACACACACACACACACCTTTGGTTACTTTTAGATGTATGTTATACTTGAATTAATTTCTCATCATAAACAGGTTTTTTTATATATATAATTTCTCACCAAAAGTTGGACATTTGCCAGTATAGTCCACTTTTACTGTGTTGTCACGAACCGGGAAAAAGAATGCACAAAAAAATTCCTCTCTATTATCTGTTCAACGCTCTATCCAGCCTAAATCTGAAACTGCTGTGCACAATGGTACAATAGTAACAATAATGGCTTCAGAGGGGGATAATGTCAAGAAGCCCAAACTTCTTAAGAATCGTCTTATGTGTTAAAGAGCAGCTACTTCATACTGAAATGAAATGGACTTCGCTTAGTCAAAGCATTTGAGCCTCATGGAGTATCTTAAATCTTGGGAGTTCAATCATAAAAAAAATCATGAATAGCCTTCATGCGTGGGATTTTGATACAAATGAATAGTGCTCAGAGACAAAAGCAGATTCAGAAACGTAAGGATTTGGAAGACGAGATTAAATTAAAAGAAAAATCTCTGATTCTAAATCCCACAGATGAAAAGGTTAAAGAATCTATAAAATTGCTCAAAACACAATTTAATATGTTGATGGCTGATCAAACCATGTATATGAAACAAAATACATTTTGTAATGCCAATAAACCAGGGAGATGGTTGGCTTACCAATTGAGAAAGAAACAGAGACAGAGAATTATAGATAAAATAAATTATAATGGTAAATTGGTGTATCAGAAGGAGCTGATTAAGAAATCTTTTTTAGATTATTATCAAAAATTATATAAGAGTACTAACGTAGAAACTTTAGATATAAATAATTATTTAAGTGAAGCCAACTTCCCCAAATTAACAGAAGATCAGAAACAAGAAATTAATGGTTTAATTACTAGTGAGGAAATTGTGACAGTGATTAAGGAATTAAAATTAGGTAAAGCACCGGGTACGGATGGCCTGACATCTATTTATTATAAAACTTTGCTAGAGGAGATGATTCAACCTTTATGTTTAGAGACTCCTCCGTCATGGGGCAGAGCCTTTATATCTTTAATTCCAAAAGAAGATCAAGATCTTACTTTACCAAAGAATTATAGACCTATATCTCTTTTAAATGTAGATTATAAGATTTCTGCAAAAATCTTAGCCAATAGGCTTATGAGGGTTTTGCACCAGCTTATACATAAGGACCAAACGGGTTTTATAACTGGTAGGTATATGAAGAATAACGTTAGACAAATTATTAACTTATTAGAATATTTAGATAAGAATAACCAAGTTTCTGCAGGACTGATATTTTTAGATGCTGAAAAAGCTTTTGACTAATTGAATTGGCAGTTTATATTAAGATTAATTGAGGATATGAATTTTGGAGAAAAAATTTTACAAGCTCTTGGTGCTATATATCAAAAACATACGGTACAACTTATAGTTAATGGGGGTTTGTCAGAGGTTTTCACAATAGAAAAAGGGACAAGACAGGGATGTCCATTGTCACCACTACTGTTTGTTTTAACTTTGGAAATTCTGCTGATTAAAATTCGAGAATCCCAGGAAATAAAAGGAATAGAAGTTAATAAAAAAAATATAAACTAAGAGCTTTTGCAGATGACTTGGTGGTTACCTTGTCTCAACCTACCTATTATGTAGTAGAGTTGTTACAATTGATTTACCAATATGGACGGGTTTCGGGTTTTAAAATTAATAATAATAAGACTAAAATATTACCCAAAAATATGACTAATTTGGATAAGCAGACTTTGGTTAACTTGACAGATTTTGAAGTTGTTGATAAGATAAAATATTTGGGGGTCACTTTATCTGTTTCTAATGTAAAATTGTATAAAAATAATTATGAAAGGTTGTGTGTCAGGGTACAAAGGGATTTGAAAAATTGGGAGAAGTTGCAATTATCCCTTATGGGAAGAATTGCGGTGATTAAAATGAATGTCCTGCCAAAGTTTCTCTTTTTATTTCAAATGATACCTATCTTAAAGAATGAGGTTAACTTAAATGAATGGCAGAAAGGTATCAATAAATTTATTTGGGCAGGGAAAAAACCAAGAGTAAAGCTTAAAATTATGCAAGATATTCGTGAGAGAGGTGGACTCAAGGTACCGAATTTGAAATTGTATTATGATGCTGTGGCTTTAACATTACTTAGTGATTGGGTTAATTTAACAAATGTAGAAATACTCCACTTGGAGGGTTGGGATTTACTTTTTGGATGGCATGCCTATTTAATTTTTAATAAAAAAGTTGACCAGGTTTTTAAATCTCATATTATAAGGATTTCTTTACTTCGGGTTTGGAGGAAATATTATAAAAGTGATTTTAAAATACCATTATGGGCTATATCTTGGCATGCGATAGAGGGGATAAGGAGAGGAGTTAAGATGGGTAGTGTTTCTTATGCACAATTACTCAGATGGGATGGTAAAAATTGGCAGTTAAAATCTTTGGAAGATTTAGCACATGAAAATATTACATATTCATGGTTTCAGTACAGACAAATAGTGGATAGATGGAAGATAGATCGCAATATGGGTTTGCTTAGAGAAGATGAAAATCTTTTTAAACAAGTAAAAGACCAAAGGCGAACTCATATTAAGAGAATTTATGGGGTGCTAGTAGAACTGGATTCAGAACCAGAACTAATTAAAGAATGTATGATTAAATGGGCACAAAATTTTGGTGAACCAGTTCTACTAGATACCTGGGAAACCATCTGGGTGAGGAATGTTAAATTTACACAAGCCCAGAATTTAAGGGAGAATTTTTACAAAATGTTTTATAGATGGCACCTTGATCCACAAAAAATGTCTCGTATGTATACTGACTTACAGCCTAAATGTTGGAGATGTGGTTGTTTGGATGCTACTTATTATCATATTTGGTGGTCGTGTAAAAATATAAAAGCTTTTTGGATTAAGATATGGTGGAATATTCAAAGAATTTTTAGAAGGAGGGTAAAATTTACCCCACAATTGTTTTTGTTGGGTATCGTTACTGATTGTGATGCTAAGGAGGTTATACTGATGTTAAATTTAATCACAGCCGCAAGGTTGTTAGTAGGGCAATACTGGAAGAAGGAATCTTTGCCTACCTTGCAAGAATGGTTTTTTAAAGTTTCTTATTTGGCGGAAATGGCAAAGATTTTGGCTTTTTTAAAGGATCAATCGCAAGAGAAGTTTTTTGCAGTATGGGAAAAATGGATAGATTTTATACAACATAAGTTGGATATAAAAAAATATTACTTAGTTTTTCAATAACTTATATATAAATTTTAATATTTTATAGATTGTATTTTTTTTCTTCTCTTTCCTTATATTTCTTATTTTTATTTTATCTTATTTTACTTCATATATATATATATATATATATATATATATATATATATATATATATACATCTTTTCTTCTTTCTTTTCTTTTTTATTCTTTTTCTTTTTAAGCATTTTTCTTTTTTAATATTTATATTTTTTTTACATATATATTATTGTTAATTATCTTATAAGTTTATGTAATGTATTTAGATATATTTATGGTTTATACTTTTTTAATCTTTTTAAAAGATTTTTAGAAATTTTAATTAAGACTATATTCAGCTCTGGGAAGGTTGGGGGGATGGAGTGGGAGGGTTGGGGTGGTTGGGCAGGGTTGTTTTTTGTTTTTTCTTTTTCCTATTTGTAAAAATTTTAAAAATTTTCAATAAAAAAAATCATGAATAGATATGATAAAAAAATCAATAAATAGTTGTTAGTGTCTTATAAAAATAGTCTGTGGTTAATGTATAAGAAGATTATATCCCAGAACAATATGAAGTCAGCTTAGGAACTCTGGCATGTGGACCTTAGTTTGGAATTCGTTATGAATCTCATCCTCTTTATAACAGATACATCATATCAGGACTGTTGTCGGGCATTTGCACAGATATATTCCAAGCAACATATTCTAGATAATTATTATTTGCCTCTCCTTTTCCTCTTGAAACCAAGAATGTCAGTTTCATTATATAACATGAACTGAATAGCTTAATTTAACTGGTTGTCTGCCGAATGGTTGTGTATCTATTTTTGTCCTTTGAAAATTGCCCTTTATCTTTTTTTTAAAAAAAAAATATTAAAAGTTTTAATTGCAATAGTAAAAGATAATACAAACTAAAATAAAGTCTTATGAGCTACCCTGAGTCACTGTGAGTTGGGCAGCCATATAAATTTTCTTAATACTTGAATAAATACTAGAAAGCCAGAATAAAAGGTGCAAGAAAAACAAAATAAAGAAAAAATAGAGGGAGAAAAAGACCCTATGAAAGCAACTTTCCAGCTTCATCGTAACAAGTATAAACAGTTTTGCTATCTCTTCACCTCTTCTTAATTAACATATAAACTTGTCCTATAACTCCTAACTATAGGCAAATCCAATGAATAACAACTTATTGCATAAAGCGAAAAGTCCAAACATAGCCCAAAAATAATAACATTCATTAGCACATGTGAAACTCCTCATACCATATCTCAGCTCTTAATTATAAACTAATCCACATTTAGAAGGCATACTCTGGTCCCCGTTATCCTAATACAGGTAGTCCTCAACTTACAACAGTTCATTGAGTGACTGCTCAAAGTTACAACAGCACTGTCCAGTTTTCACACTTATGACCATTGCAGCGTCTCCATAATTAAGTGATCAAAACTGAGACACTTGGCAACTGACTCATATTTATAGACAGTTGCAGTGTCCCAGGGTCATGTGATCACCTTTTGCAAACTTCTAACAAGCAAAGTCAACGGGCAAGCCAGATTCACCTAACAGCTGTGTTATTAGCTTAACAACTGTAATGATTCACTTAACAACTGTGGCCAGAAAGGTCATAAAATGGGACAAACTCCCTTAACTATCTCACTTAGCAACGGCAGTTTCTGGATCAATTGTGATTATAAATTGAGGACTATCTATATGAACAAAAGACTGAAATGTAACATAAGAGGAACAATTTCTCCTTTAAAGACCCATTCTTTAAATGAAAGGACAATTAAATACAAACACAATTTAGTTGTTGTCAGATTAGGATACAGAAATAAATTGGGGGGGGAGATAAAAGCTTAAACTCCATGTAAATTGTAAGCAAAGACAATGCACAACATTTTTGCAGTCTAGATGTTAGTAAATCCAAAAAGAAACACCCAAAATAACAACATATCCTATTTTAACCTAATCACATAAACTACCTTTGTGTTCTTTCTTTTTGTGTAAAACAGTTTTGATTTTTAATCCATTCAGATGTCTCCACATTTTTGGAGAAGATGGTTCTTGCTTTTTTATTATTCTTTTTGTTTGCTATGTTTTACAAATGCATATCAATGAAGAAATGGGATAGAATTGATTTAGGGATGACTAAACTGATTTTCTTCTGCCTATTTCTATTCCTTCGTTAGAACAAAATAGCTGCTTCCTTCCTTGAAAGGAAAATTACTTTATTTATGTTATGTCCCGAGCCTTGCAAACGGCTCAGGCGTTTGCAGGCAGTCCCGGGCAGGTGCAAAGCTGCCCGGGACCAGACAGGCTGTCGCCAGCGCCGTGCGCATGCGCGGGTGCTGGCGCAGGAAAAGTATCGCATTTACCCGGGAAATGTCTATATAAGAAGCTGGGAGGTTTTGGGAGCTGCTGAAGCCATCTACTTGTAAGCTGAACGCAGAATAAAGGAAACTGAGAACTTCAACTGCTTCTCGTGTCTGCTTCCCGCCAAGGACTCAACACTGGCGACGAAGGTGGGATCGCCTTACACCGCCTGGAAAGGAAGAAGTGTAAGCTTACCCAAGTGAGTCCTGAGCGGCAGAACGGCGTCGACTCGGCAGCTACCCGCCAATCCAGTGCGCATTCGGGGGTAGGCTGGCTGATAGACCCGTCTCCTGAAGATGGCGAAAATCGGAAGGCTTTCGGAATTCGACGTCTCACATCCAGAGCAGTGGGAGTCATACGTAGCCAGGGTGGAGAACTACTTCAAGGCAAACCAAGTGAGGGAAGAGAGCTTGAAGGCTGCCACCCTGCTTTGTGTTTGTGGCCAAGACGCCTTCGACATCGCAGAAAACCTTGCAGCACCTGTTCCAGTAGAGTCTGTAAGCTACGCAGATCTGAAGAAGCTACTGAAGGAGCACTTCCACCCCAAGATGTCCGTCATCGCATGGCGCCACACCTTCGAGCAGAGGGATCAACGGCCCGGTGAGTCGGCCAAAGAATTCATCGCCGCATTACGGAAGGCCGCCAAGCACTGCGAGTTCAAAGACCTCGAAGAACGACTGAGGGACCGATTCGTGTGCGGGTTAAGGCATCGAGATCTACAACAGAGACTTTTCGCTAAAGAAGAATTGTCCTACCAAGATGCCTTAAGGGAAGTCACCGCAGAAGAAGCAGCAGGCGGCGCTGTCAAGAACATGCGGCCGATCAGAAACAGTCCAGAGGTTGCATCCGTGCACCAGGAAGACGTCCAAAGAAACTCCGAGGAGGATCCGGACGAGGAAGTCGACCGTCTCCACCCCACGAAGGAAGAAAAACAGAAGGGAAGCTCTTCAGCTCCGCTCAAGTGCATCGGCTGTGGAGGTCGCCACAGGAGAACCGACTGCAAGTTCCGCTCCGCTACCTGCCGGGCATGCAGCAAACAAGGACACATTGCAGCTGTGTGTCTGGGCCGACGAAAGGTACAACCTCAGGAAGAACTGCACCTGAAAGGTACCAGATTCCCCAGCCAGAATAGGGTAGGGTTTTGCGCTTCGCGAAGAAGCATCCTTAGGACAGAAACCCACACAAGCCCGGACACAGAACGGGGTTCAGGGAATGGACAGCCTCCTGACAGGTCTTGGACGGACCTAGGAGGTTCAACAGAGATGCCCAGCAGTGGCTATCACTTCAAGGGGCCCGAGGGTCTACAGCTAGGCAGGTCAACCAGGTCACAAAGTGACAGAAGCCCTGGCCTGACGAGCCCGGTGGGCGAGCAAGCAGGCCAGGCATCGGGGCACAGTCCTTGGAAGGCACCAAGGCAAAATAAGGAGACCAGGCTCACATCTCCCTCCAGTCAGGGAACTCATGCTAGTAATCCAGAGCTGAGAAGGTCACAGAGAGCAAAGAAGTCTCCTAAATACTTAGAGGATTACATAACATTGCTGGCTAAACAAAAGCCAGGTAACGATAGGAGCACTGAGAAGCAGAACACTGCATAAAATAAATGATTATATGTTGGTAGTAGTTTTAGCCCGGGGGAAAGGGGTGTTATGTCCCGAGCCTTGCAAACGGCTCGGGCGTTTGCAGGCAGTCCCGGGCAGGTGCAAAGCTGCCCGGGACCAGACAGGCTGTCGCCAGCGCCGTGCGCATGCGCGGGTGCTGGCGCGGGAAAAGTATCGCATTTACCCGGGAAACGTCTATATAAGAAGCTGGGAGGTTTTGGGAGCTGCTGAAGCCATCTACTTGTAAGCTGAACGCAGAATAAAGGAAACTGAGAACTTCAACTGCTTCTCGTGTCTGCTTCCCGCCAAGGACTCAACAATTTACATAATGAACAATCAATCCTTTGGTTATTACAAAGTTTTACACAAATGATGAACTTTTAAGAACTATTGAACATTTTCATTTCTCCATAGATATTCCTTCCAGGCCTTACTATGTCATGTAGAATATTAGGGACAGTGATTCTGCATATCTTTTATGGGAAAGTTATCTTATATTTTTAGTATATATATATATTAAAAACACCTCGATAGGACATTTCTGTTCTTTATAAAAATGGTTTTCTGTTCTATTTTCATTTCATAAATAATGAAAATGCAATTTCATCAGGCTCCAAGACCTAATGAGGTCAACATCTGGCCTCCCTACAGATGCCCACTTCTGATTTTGTACAAAGGGGCAGAGAAAAACAAATATGAATTAATCACTTTAATATCACAACAGGCAGAATTTATGCTAATATGTTTATGATAGAAATACTGGGAGAACAAGGAAAGAACCAGCAAGTTCTTAGCTAATAGTTTATAGCAGTGGTTCTCAACCTGTGATCAGTGAACCCCAGTGTGTGTGTGTGTGTGTGTGTGTGTGTGTGTGTGTTTGTGTGTGTGTGTGTGTGTGTGATGTCATCACAGGGGGCTTGAAAAAATATTATGATGTAAATCTTGACTTAAGTCTTCATGGTCTGTGGCTGTGATCCATGGCCACAAAAAGTATTTAAAAGGGGTCCATGGTGTAGAAAAAGTTGAAAACCACTGGTTTACCACAAAAGAAAGATAGGGCAATAATTGCAATCAATAGAGGTGAAAGAGATGAAATACATAAAGCCTCAATAGATATAAATTGTCAATTTTTAAAATTCTAGTCAGAATTATATAGCAAACAGATAATACATCTAATGAAGATATAAATACCTTTTAAAATTAAATTAGCCTAACACATTTAGATAATACACAAAAACAGCTTTTATGCGCTCCTCTATCTGAGGTAGTGATCAAACATATAATTTTAAAAGTGACAAATGATAAAACATTAGCACTGGATGGATTCCCTATTGTATGGTATAAAACATTGATAGATCTTTTGGTGCCAAAACTTTGAAAATTGTATGATGAGTTATTTGATAAGGAAATTTTATCAGTGGCATTTAATCAGATTTCTATTACAATCATACCAAAAGTAGGTAAATATCAGGGTGTGCAAATTATTGATTAATGTTGAAACCAAGATATTAACAACAAATTAATTAGAGTGTTAACAAATAAATTAGAGCAAGAGGTATTGTTCATTATTAAGGATGATTAAACAGGGTTTATAAAAACTAGACATGCAACAGACAGCATTGGAGTAGATGTAGATATAATAGACTTGAATAAAGTTGCAATATAGTATGCAATATAAATAAAATATTACACCAATTTCTTCAGATATCCAAAAATGGGAGTCATTACACCTCACCTTTTGAGGAAAGGTAAATGGTCTCAAAAATTAATATTATTTCCCAATTAATTTATATTCTGAGAGGAATTCCAGTTCCTAATTTTTTTTTAGAAAATTATGACTTATAACAATAGTATTTAGAATTTGTTGGACTCCATTATGTTTGCATAAAAAAGGATCATCTAGACAGCATTATGTTTTATATGGCATAAGGATAATATTTCTTTAAAACACAAGTTCACCACATTTTAGGAGAAAGTAGTATGAGTGTGCAACAAAAGCTAAAACATGCAGAGAATAATACTCTCTTGAACTACATACTTAGCGCATGGAATTTACAACTGAACAACCTAAATAGATTTACCATGCCCTTATTATGGCCCAAAGATGATATTTCAGCATTCTGCCCATATGGGAAGAAAATAAATTTGATAAGTAAATAAGTAAATAGATAAAATAAAAATTGGAAATATAAATGTATGGTCCCATTCACTCAATGGATCGATGACCTGATTGCTCTTGCCATCTATCAGCAGATTGCCAAATATAATGAAATAAGGAACTTATTTATACAAAATACAATAGATTAAAAAAAAGAATGACAGTTATATGAATATATTAGAAATATACACATATTTGAATAATACTTGCATTGGATAAGTATACATAGACTTACAGCAGTTTACCATTAAAATGATATATTATGCTCTTCTTTCATTTTTTCTTTGTTGTATTTTTTAAATGCAGTTATTTGAATACTTTTTATATGTTTCTTCTTTTCTTTTTGACAATACATGTATTACCTCACAATTATCTTTGTGTTTTGATCCTTTCCTTTTTCATTCTTGTTATTATTTTCAAAAACTATAATAAATAAATAAACATCCTACCACCCTACCACTACCTAGAAAGTGGCATTAGCACCCCCCAAAAATATAGTTCAGTACAGCTATAAACTGTCTCATATGTGTCATGAGTAGAGAACCACTAATTTCATCTAACATCTAACTAGACACAGCTGATAGAGCTGTGTTCTTTATCTCTCAAGCAAATACTTTTTCCTCTTTCAAATCAAGACTTGGTCCTGGAGTAATTGACTATGTATATCAAGGGTGACAAACTTGCCGCATCATGTATTGTGACTTTTTCCTCCTTGCCGAAGCTGGGGTGGGTGCGGCTTCTGCATGATGCATTTGGCCCACGGGCCAGCATTTTGACATCCCTTATGTATATATTGGGTAGTTACTATTATCTTATATGCACCACTCAGGAATAAATAATATAAATATAAACATATAGTGTCTCTGAGTGTTTGAAATTGCCATCCCTTGCTCTTCCTTTCCAATATAATTATGCAGTTCAGAATTGTAATTTAACTGGTTTATAATGTCTTCCTCAATTAAATAGTAAGCCCCTTTTCATGCAGTGTTTGAATTGATACAGCTGCTGTCAACTTTAGAATGAGCATGGTTGGTTCTTTGGATATCTGTGCTGATCCTCCTTTTGAGCAATTCATGGCTCAAAGTTTAGTAATTTGCAATGCCAGTGGTCCATAAGGTTTGGTGAGAGACCATCTTTCCATTTATGGAAACTATCAATTCAACCTTGCCTCAGAGCTCTCTAATAGATTGCATAAATAGTCCTATGAGCTAATCTGATCTCAAGCCTTCTAACAAGTTGAACAATCGCTGCTTGTGTGTATGTGTTTTTGTTTTAAAAATGCCTTGATCTTCCATGCTTGTTAGAGCAATAATGAATTCTCTGACCACTTACTTTGTTCCTTCCTCAGCTTTAAAAGTCCCTTGTAGAGGTATCATATCCATATGGTAAAATGCATGGCAACTATTTAAGTGTAAACTACTATTATAAAGGATAGATACTGTTAAATATTTCTTCTATGTAGTGATTGTCCAGATTTTTGCAGCTTGGATTTGATAAACTTACTCTATGAGAAAAATATTTTAACTGAGAAGGAATACAAGCCTGGTAGAATGACATTTATATACTGAATTTTGTAATAGTGATTGAAGCACTTGAACACATAGACATAACATAACATAACATAACATAACATAACATAACATAACACAACACAACACAACATAACATAACATGGGCTGTGGCAGAGAGAATGCATTAAGGTAGAGAACTGTGAAAAGCTGACTCCATTAGGTTCAATAAATACCCTTTCAGGGCGTGGTGTCTACAATAGCACAGAGTGTGAGGCAAATACATGACAACTCATTTATCATGTCTTTCTCTTTTAATTTTTTTATAAATGGAATGATTACAAATTGTTATGACTAGCTAATTAAATGTTTAGGAAGGACCACAGAAGTATACGGAATATACTTTTGAGTCTTATTTCAATATAAATCTATACAGTGACTGAGATCAGCCAGTATACTAAGCCAACTTGAAATGAACCATATTACAACTTAGTACATCTAGAAGTTGCTGGAAACAGAAAATCTCTCCCTAGAAAACCAGGGTGTTGTGACTTTCATTTGTCTGGTTCATGTCATCAAAAGACATAACAATATTAGTGTGTAAGAAGGATTTGAGTGATGCATTTTTTCTATATCTCTATTGGTCAAAATCCTGCAGATCAGAATTCTTCATGAAATAGGTGACATTGTGCAGGTTGGATGGAAGAGGAGGAGGAGGAGGAGACATATCTGTAGCAAGCATCTTGAGAAGAGTTAGTAGGATTAAGTATAAAGGCACATATTTTTTCTGAATAGTTTTCAGTTTTGGAAGAGAGAGTTCCAGCATGGCATTTTCAATGACTTCCATGATTTCATGACAAAGGTTGCTAATCTTTGCTAAAACATACTAATATAGGCATTATTCTTGAAAAATTTCACAAACAGATTGGGAGCTCCCAAGCTCAAAAGTCTGGATCACCAATTTTTCATTTGGGAATGCACTGGAAAAGGTGTGTTAGGTTGCAGAAATGGTAGCATCAAGACTAAGTCTCCAAAAATGTGCTCTGAAAATCTTCAAGGTATTGTAAAACTGCACATGACTAATTATAATGCAAAGTTTTCTTTTCCAAAAGCAACCTTTTATAGTCTATTTTTTTTCAAAAACGAAAAAATAATTTTTGCCTTTGTTACTCAACTTTAATTTAAGACCTATTCATTTTAAGAAATATATGCATCTAAAATGTAAGAGTGAAATCATTCTCTTAGGAAAAGTAGACACATTTGAATCTGCAGAAATTCATTTGTAAATAAATTCTGCTTGTTAAATTCTCCATATGAAAAAACACAGCTGGAAGAACTCAAAATAGTAACAGTATCCCACAGAGAATAGTCATTTGAATCAGCTCATCCTTCGTTGGTGGGATAAAGGTATCTCTAGCCATTTTTGAAACAGTTATCTAATAGCTGAGGAAAAATTAACTGAAATGTTTGCATTTATCAACTTTTTTTTAAAGAACATTGAATAACAATGTTATTGTTACATTCTGGTTGATCTGGAACATCAGATTGCTGGTGTTGGGGGGGTGTTGGGGAGGAGGCTGTTGTCCATCAATTGAAATTGGCAAAGAAATTTGACTGGGCCTTTTTTATTATTATTTTGTGGGTTGGGTCATTTTGCAATCAGTGGGACTTATTGGTTAATTGATTCTTTGCAAAGTTTATTACCTGCTTTAACATGTGAAATCTTACCTGAAAGGGCAAAATTAATCAAGGCAATAGAATCATACTACACTTGCAACAGAAAATACAATTGCATGGATCAAACTAAAAACCATAATGAAGAAACAAAACAAATTTGCTGAAACCCTATGGAAGTTGGTATCTACTTTAATTGCCTAGATAGGGAGTCTCACATTTGGGACGAACATTCTGTGGGCAGGAAGCCAGTTAGGTAAGCATCAAGCTGAGCTGGAGGCCTCCAAAAGGCCCCCACTGTCCCCAAGTCTTGCATAGCTATCCGTGGAATGGAACAGTATTTGTTCAGTTCCCATATCTATGCTAATCAATTGCTGCAACCTTAAAAGCCACGCTGAGGGAATAATGGATGCAGCTCACTCTATTCTTTCAGCCTGCAGTCTTTTTGCAATGGAACTAATACCAAATTAGCAAACCATGGGGTAAAAAGTCATAATGCTTTAACACAGTGTTTCTCAACCTTGACAATTTTAAGGCATGTGGACTTCAACTCCCAGAATTCCACAGCCAGCAATGCTGGCTGTGGAATTCTGGGAGTTGAAGTCCACATGCCTTAAAATTGTCAAGGTTGAGAAACACTGCTTTAACAAAAGCGAGAAAGGTCAACAAAAGCTATTTAGCCTTTTCCTTTTCTTTGCCAATGTTAATGGTAAAACATCAATTATCAACTAGCATAACCATTGTCTATACTTGTCATGCTCAAAGAATGAGTTCAGGTGACTGAAACCCAGTCATTATTTTACATATGCTCAATGTATAACATTTAATTAGATGAATGCATCCATGCACATTCAGAAGTAGAAAGGTCTTGCAGTGTAGTGGTTATGCTGAAGATCCAGGTTTAAGTCAACCCTCAGATCAGTTGGTGACTTTTGCCCAGACATTCTTTCTGAGCTCACTCTACCCCAAAGGATTGTTGTTGAACAGTAAAAATAAACAAAGGATTATTAAAGTTTGAGCTGCTGAAGGAAAGCCTTGAGTTCCCCAAGGAGAGGAGGGCAATATCTTACAGATAAATAACTTAGTCCACAAGTCATAAAAGAGCCAAGGTTGCCTACCCCTGACTTAGGCTATACCTCATCCCTGTATCTATTATACAAGTGGATTTTTCCACAGAATATTTTTGGGGGGAGGAGTTGTCTCTCAGGGATTTGTAAAGGGAAGTGCTAAACTCATCTGATGTTTTAGAATAAATCTTTATTCATTCCCAAAATACAATCTAGAAATTATTCTACACTAAGAGTAAGAAAAATGAAATTTTAGGATTATTATTTCATTAATAAGAGTTAGACATGTAAGATCTTCCCTCTTTGTGGCTCTTAAAATCCTGGACTTTGACTAACATGCTTTCCTAATAAAACAAAAGAATACAGTATAGAATATTTGCTCAAATTTACAGCAGCTGGAGGCTAGAGGGTTTCTGGACTGTAACAGATCCAGAAGACAGAGACAAATTAGCTTTCCCCTTCAGCAGGGATAATGCATTTGGAACATATGTTTTTAGACATCTAAATTATGCTTCTAACTGGAATATTTTCTATCAAAGCAATATATGAGTCTCACAGTAAAAGGATTTAATAGGTCAATGACATACATACTTCTGTAATACTTCTTACAGAAGTATTCTGTAAGAAAAATTCAGTGGTGATAGAATAAACAAAATTTAGTCCAGGGTTGATGCACTCTAGATGTCTAAAATTAAACTATGTCATCTGGATCCAGGAAATGTGGCTTCTCTATCACAGTACTTGCTTTCTGCAATGAGGGTCCCTTTGAAATTCAAATGGCTCCCATCCTATTACATTCAATAACTGTGGAATTATGTGGAAGAGTTTGGGGAGCAAATAGGAAAGACAGCTCAGTGACACTAATGGAGAAAAGCAACTTCCAGGAAATGGCTCCACACAATAGTGTAAGGGAGATGGCAGTATCTTCAGGGAAAGGGAATGTCAGAAAAGACAGACAGTGGTTAAAATGGCATATTTGAAGCCAGTGGTGGGATTCAAATATGTGAACAACTGGTTCTCTGTATGGATGCCACTTCCAGAAGTATATTCTGGGCCTGGGCAACAAAAAATTAGCTACTGGTTCTGTCGAACTGATGTGAACCAGCTGAATTCCACCACTAGTTGAAGCCCTATCACTTAATGTTTTTGTAGAATGTTGGCAATCCCATTACTATGGTTGCGATCTTAATATCTTTGACTCTATCCCTTGAAGACACTGCTGGGAATGAACTGAAGGAAGACATACCAAAAAATGAGTTGGTAGAAGCGATCTCAGTTAAATAAAGTGTGTAAGTCAAACTCTGAGCTGGTTGCAAAGACGACTTGAAACAGGACTAAAAGTCATAGGATGCACATAACAAATACTGTGGTGTTGAGACAAGAAGCACAGTTTCTGACTAGGCCCTCAGAAAAGGCCTAGGAGATTTCTTTTCACACATTTTCATAAGAATATATGAAACTTGCATTTTTGAATGAACATATAGCACTGGAGCATTGCTATTTATGTGGTTTTTGCTACAAATAAACAGGTTGTATTTACAATATATTGCGTGAACACACTCACGCCAAAAATAAGCAGTCGAGGCAATTGGTGAAAAAACAGAGAAGAGAATAAAAGAAAAGCCCATAAAGTTGTTGTTTTTTTCTTTTTTTAGGCATTTGTACTTTCCAGAACTTTGCAATATTATACAATGGACAAGAAAAATGTGTGTTCTATGACAAACTGAAATAAAATGTGTCTGCTAATAAAGAAAAATATCATGTTTCTCCACTTATATAGGTAATCCTCAACTTACAACCATTTGTTTAGCAACCATTTAACTTAGAACAACATCTTCAAAAAAAAAAAAAACCCAAGAAAGTCCAGTTGTTTCCTGAAAAAGCACCTTTAGGACAACATGGAAAAAAGTGACCAATACCACTAGCTGTATTTACAACCATCACAACGCATCCACTGTCAGGGGATGAAAATATAGGTGCTTCGCAACCAGCATTTATTTAGAACTGATGCAGTGCCCCAGGATCATGTAATCACCATTTGTGACCTTCCTAGCTGACTTTCAACAAGTCAAGTCAATGGGAAAATCTGGATTTGCTTAATCACCTTGTGATTCTTCCAACAGCTACAATGATTGGCTTAACCACCAGGGCAAAAAGGGTTATAAAATCAGGGGTGACTCACTTAATAATTGCCTTGCTTGAAATTCTGGTCCCAAGTGACATCATAAGTTGAAAACTACCTCTAATGTGTACATCCAGACTGTTCTTTCATGCATTGTGTTGATGTAGCTTGAGAAAAAAAAAGATACATTGCCAGATACCTGAAGATAGTTATACAGGCACCTTGGATAATATCTTATTCACTGAAACCCAATTAGCAGAAGATCCTGAAAATATAACTTGCAATCATTACTAAGATGAACGAGAGCTGCTCATTCAGAATCAATATTGCAACAGCAACAGCAGGTATATAAATTAGGCTGTGTTGATTATTGTTGTAAAAAAAAAGTCTCTATCCATCTGTCTGTCATCTGTCTGTCTATCTTAATAATATGTTTCAGCACTAGAGATTATATTCAAATATTTCAGGACAAGATAGTAAGCTTATACCAGAATAACCTCTCTTTAAAATAAATCTTTTTCATCTCATTCAAAACACGGTGTACTTATTATAATGGATATAAAGAATTGCTCAGGTTTTATCTTTCCCATGTCTGCCCAAGGAATTTGGGATGCAGAACTTGACATATCTCTTCTTTCCCAAATTGCAGGATGTCAAACTCGGAATGAAGGTAACCCTATACTTTCTGTCATTGATTTTTAATGCAGCTTATTTTTAAAAAAATTGGTATTTCAATTGTATATTTAGTTGTAATATTTCATTGCCATGTGATTTGTTCGTGGGTGTCACCTTCTGTTAAAATCCCCCAGGCAACAATTTATTTACTTTTTCTAGTTTTGCAATAGGGGAAGAAAGACTAGAAAATGTTATGCATGGATATATGTATTTATTTAAGGATACTTGTCTACTTTAGCTGACTTGTTTCTTGATGTTTCTCCATAGAAACTATACGATTCAAAAGACTCTTACTAGATAAATTTATCAAGATTTAGATAAATGGCGTGCTTGAAGCTATAGAGCCAATTTTTATAGGTGAGTTAAGAAAATGTCACAAAAACATTGCAATTGTGTGTGTGTGTGTGAGAGAGAGAGAGAGAGAGAGAAATGAAAATCAACTTCAGCTCATGTTCTTACCATATCAGTTATAATCTTTATATACTGAAGCAACATCTACATTTAGTGTTGTATGAAAAAGGGGAAACATCCCATATTAATGTTCTCATTAGTGACGAGACTGCTCTTTTTTTTTAAAGAAATATTTTTTTTAAATCCAAAATCTTCTGTTTCCTGCCCTGCCCTGAATTATAAACCTTTTTGTATACATCTTTCTTGATACAGTATATGTGAATAAAAATAATATAGATTAGTTTTTATGTAAATCACATTTGAAAGAGTTATATAAGAATATAATGCATTCTTTATTTCCTTTTTAATCATCCTAAAAAATTTTTAAGATGAAATTATCCATTGTATAATGCTATGATGAGCATAATCAATAACTTCTTTTAGACACATCTTGGAGGAGGAGGAGGAGGAGGAGGAGGAGGAGGAGGAGGAGGAGGAGGAGGAGGAGGAGGAGGAGGAAGAAGAAGAAGAATAAGAAAGTCCTATCTAGTCCTAGAGGCAGTTGCCATAGGCAACTTGGGTTTTTGTCTTAAGAGCAGCTTCTCACTGGTTTCCTCCAATAGCTGGTTCTCATGATATATGTAAATATTCTCTGTATTGTGCATATAACATATAATGTAAAGACCTACACTCATATATATATATATATTAAATTCCACAGTAACATTCACCATACTGTACTATGATCCTGAACAGCATGATAACTTAACACACATGATTGCTATCAAATGTTTCTTTGGTTTATTGATGTCTAAATTCCTGAGATTCTCAGACTATTTCAATAACTGAATATTAAAACAACAGAATAAAACACAGCAGAATCAAGTTTAAAAGGCTATCTTAAAGTAACAGTCAAAGGTGACAACTGCCAGGTTTACAAAGCTTTTTAAATTCATTTTCTAAACTTATGAGAATATCCCCTAAAACTGCAATTTTAAGATGATGTTTCTAAACTAATTTTATTTATATATTCTATATGTTTTTAAGGTCAAAGACAGGACCTTTTGTTACAGATATAGTTTTGTATTTGTGGCTTCTGAGATATATCCACAAGTCAGAAATCATCAAAAAAGGAATGTATGGCGATTCTCAGTCATCCAGGTCATGGTTGTCCCAAAGGTGCTTTTTCAAGAGGCAACTGGACTTTCTTGTTTTTCTTTGAAGACCTTTCACTTCTCATCCAAGAAGCTTTTCCAGCTGAAGAAGCTTCTTGGATGAGAAGTGAAACATCTTCAAGGAAAAACAAGAAAGTCCAGTTGTCTCTTGAAAAACCACCTTTGGGATATCTAAAAGGAATGTTACCAGGGAGTTGGCAGGAAAATGGGGCAGAAGATGTAACAGAGCTTAAAGAAATGATCTTCAACTTTAGGGGTACAATGTTCACATTTAGCACTAGCATGAACATGGTAATTAAGGATACCAGAATGATCAGTAAGATCCCAAGGGTTTCTCTCTCTCTCTCTGTCTCTCTGTCTCTGTCTCTGTGTCTCTCTCTGTCTCTCTCTCTCTCTCTCTCTCTCTCTCTCTCTCTCTCTCCCTCTCCCTCCCTCCCTCCCTCCCTCCCTCTCTTTTCCACCTTGTCTTGTCTTTCCTGGCAATTAATATTTACTATGTCTGTGATGGTATAGATTTTTCAGAAATGATTGAAATGAAATCAAACTTTCCACAAGAAGAATTGTGTCCTTATCCTCATCTCTCCCAGATGAAACAAGCTAAATGACTTCAATATCTTGGCCAGAACCTATTTAGGAACCCTGGCATGTATATCTTTATTTAGACAGATTCAATAGGTTTCTGCCTTCGACCTGTTCAGAATCTGGCTGCAGATTCCATTTCTCATCAGATTGAGAGTGCCTTGTGGATAGCTTCTTCAGATATTTGATAATTCTGAGGTTTCCTTGGAGATGGGCACAGAAAGCTGGAACAGATCTTCCTATATCTTGAGTTCCAAGTAGTTGCACTTGTAGTCAAACACCCATGATGGTATTTCTAGTTTCATAAGGCAGGTTGTTTTAGAAAAAGATTTTTGAAACATATTTGAAGCAAGGACAAAAGGTCAGATATACTCTTCTTCTTAAGTAGGGATATGATTCCACATCTACAGTATTCCAATCCCATAGGAGTTGTATAGGTGCCAGTAAAAAAAAATAATTCCTCTGCTTTGACTCTCAGAGAGAGAAAGAAATTATCACATTGTTGAATTGACCCACAAGGGAAAATAAATGAACTTTGTGACCCAAACTCCAAATTTCTTGCTCTTGAAGAATGTTATCACATACAAAATATTTTTTTCTCACACATTCATACTCCCTCTTTTCTATTACCTTCTCTCTCTCTCTCTCTCTCTCTCTCACACACACACACACACACACACACACACACACACACACGAACACCCAAACACTGAGAGAAACGTGTGTTCTTTCTTAATGTTTCCCATAACCTCACATAGGCAATCACACATTTCTACGTGACACCATTTTGATCACTTCCTCTACCATGCCACGAAGGAAGGCTCAGTTCTGCAAGCATCATATTTTTAGTGAATACAAGAAAAACAACAAAACAAAATCTGGAAGAGGTAAATGGAAAATCTTGGCCTAAGCACAAGTTTGATTATAGTGTGTTTTGTAAAGAACAAATTGAGCTCTCAGACACTTAGTCTTTTCTCCCTTTTATTTCTTTCCCAGGCTCTCATTCCCATCATTCCCATCTCTCGCCTACTCTCTCTCTCTCTCTCTCTCTCTCTCTCTCTCTCTCTCTCTCTCTCTCTCTCTCTCTCTCTCTCTCTCTCTCTCTCTCCCCCTCTCTCTCTCTCTCAATTCTCTTATGTATACTAAAATATTCACTTCTCTCTCCCCTTCTTTTATTTTTTGTTCCTCCCCCCTCTCCCATCTTTCCTTCTTTCTTCCTCACCAGATCTTTTGAACACCCAGGGATAATTCACTACAGTTCAAATGGGGTTTAACCTTTTTTTAAAAAAATAAAACAGATGGATTCAAAAGCTTGCTCAAACATAATTTGTGTATGTTTCACATCTGTCCAATTGTTTGCCATTTGCAATAAAAGTTCTTCATGGGGCTTAGCCTGATGCTTGGATAGGCCAATAAAAAAAGGAATACCAGTTACTTTGCTAAAGGGATAGTGGAGATAGAAGCCTTGCCTGCCCTGTCATTAGTGATTAGTGTGCTGCAGCAGCTAAAAAAGCCAACAGAGTGCTAGGCTGCATTAACCGAGGGATAGAATCAAGATCACGTGAAATTTAATATCACTCTACAATGCCTTGGTAAGGCCACACTTGGAATACTGCATCCAGTTTTGGTCACCACATTTAAAAAAAAAATGTTGAGACTCTAGAAAGAGTACAGAGAAGAGCAACAAAGATGATTAGGGGACTGGAGGCTAAAATATATAAGGAACAGTTGCTGGAATTGGGTATGTCTAGTCTAATGAAGAGAAGGAAGAGGAGTGACATGATAGCAGTGTTCCAATATCTCAGGGGCTGCCACAAAGAAGAGGGAGTCAAGCTATTCTCCAAAGCACCTGAAGGCAGGACAAGAAGCAACGGATGGAAACTAATCAAGGAGAGAAGCAACCTAGAACTAAGGAGAAATTTTCTGACAGTTAGAACAATTAATCAGTGGAACAACCTGCCTCTAGAAGCTGTGAATGCTCCAAAACTTGAAGTTTTTAAGAAGAGACTGGACAGCCATTTATCAGAAATGGTATAGGGTTTCCTATGGTATAGGGATTGGACTACATGATCTCCAAGGTCCCTTCCATCATCATTATCATCATCATTATCATTATTATTATTGTTTTTGTTGTTGTTGTACCAGGCTAGAAACCAGGAGCTAGTGAGTTCTAGTCCTACCTTAGGCATGGAAGCCATCTGGGTAACTCTGAGTCAGCCAGTCTCTTTCAGCCCAACTCACTTAACAGGGTTGTTGTTATGAGAAAAACAGGAGGAGGGTATATTAGATACGTTTGCTACCTTGAGAATAAATAAATAAATAAATAATGACCTGCAACCTGATTTCATTCCTCATACTTGAAGGCATAGACTTCCCATTGATATCCAGCAGGAATGTGAATAGATTGTTGTACTGGCTTGATTCATTCCAATTTTTCTGCTGGTGCTTTTCTTCTCTTTTAGCACCTGACTAACCTTGGCTGATCCTGAAAAAAAAGCTTAGTACGGTTGGGGGGGGAAGATGAATGCTAAAATTACAAGGAGATTCATTTGTGAAATGTGCCTGGGGAGTTATTTAGCAGAATTGTGATCAAAAGAGATCAAGAGGTGACAATGAACAGCATTTGGAAAGTATACTTTCAGACAGAGGATGTACAAAGAGTGGATGTTTACTCTTCATCACATACTTGAGATGTGCATGAATTTTATAAAGGATGTATATGGTACTTTGTTGATTGAGTGAAACCCTATGAATAAGCATGTATTATGGAATTATTTGTGACAATATGAAGTTGAAGGTGATGGCTGAATGTAACAGCAATAGCACTTAGACTTATATACCACTTCACAGTGCTTTACAGCCCTCTATAAGGAGTTTACAGAGTCAGCATATTTTCCCCAACAATCTGGGTCTTCATTTTACTCACCTCAGAAGGATGGAAAGCTGAGTCGACCTTGAGCAGGTCAGAATCGAACTGCTGAATTGCTGGCAGCCGGCAGTCAGCAGAAGTAGCCTGCAGTACTGCATTCTAACCACTGCACCACCACAGCTCAATAGGAACCAATAGCAATAGTAGCAGTATATGACGAAGGTAAAAATCATGCTTGAAAATAAAAATGCTGGTGTGACAATGGTGTAAAATAAGGATTTGTGATGTTCTCTTGGTTGCTTAATGTGGTGAACAATGTGCTTAATAATCCTTGTGGTGACATTAGACATATGGTGTTTGGAAACAAAAAGGTTGTTATATTTTTGAGTTTATTGGTATGACTGAGAATCTAAATATGTAATGTGCAAAGATTACTAGTAACATGTATGTATTCATTTATAGTATTGTATGTATTTAGGGATATATGATTAAGGGATATATGATACTTAATAGCTATAAGAACCATGATGTAATGAGAAGTACAGTTGTGAAAAATAATCAATGGAAAATCACAACTGTTGTGTCTGACAAACAAAATTCAACGAATGATTCACACTACAAATGGTTCTTGACTTAACAACCATTCATTTAGCCACTGTTTGAAGTTAGAATGGCACCGAAAAAAAAGTGAACTGCAGCCAGTCCTTGCAGTTACAACTGTTGCAGCATCGATATGGTCAGGTGCTGAAAATCTGATGCTTGGCGATTGGAAATTGTAGTCCCAACAGTGCTTGTAAGGGCTATATATGTAAGTGGCATAAAATTAGAGCAAAAAAATATATGCTTTGGTAGAATGTTTATTAAATAGGAGGAAATTGGTGGAGAAATTTTAAGAGAGTCAAATGCTGATAGATAGGTGGTTGTTTCTATGTGGGCTAGAGTGAGAAATTAATATTCCTTGAAAACTGTATATGACTATGTATAAGGATGTGATACGACAGTGAGGATTGTATATGCCAGAAAGAAAAAAAAAAACTTCCATTCCATTTAGGTGGAACCACCTAAAAAGTGTGTAGGATAAAAGAAGAAGAAACAATGAGAAGGATAAACTGGTGCTGCATGAAGGAGGATTACTGAATGATTAATATGAAAGGAGGTGGTTTGATGATGCAGAGAGTATGAATGAGGATCAAACTACAAAACAAATTTATGAAGAAGTGAGTTGAGAGGAAAGGGAAGATAATTATAATTGGATGGAGTTGATGGAATCCTGAAAAAGAAAGGAGCACTAAGGCAATATGAGCAGAGGTGGCACAGTGGTTAAAAATGCAGTACTGCAGGCTACTTTTGCTGACTGCCGGCTGCTAGCAATTCAGCAGTTCAAGTCTCACCGGCTCAAGAGTATCCTTCCGAGGTGGGTAAAATGGGGACCCAGATTGTTGGGGACAAAATGCTGACTCTGTAAATCGGTTAGAGAGGACTGTGAAGTGGTATATAAATCTAAGAGCTATTGCTATATGAAGCAGTTTGTGCACATGATAGGAATAAGAATGATTCACAATTAGAAAAAGATTATGCAGCCATACTGGATCTTGGTGGTGTAAACTAATTTTACTTATCTTTTCCCTTCTTTATTCATGCCTTTAATATATTTAGCTTTTCTACTACTTATACCTGTCTTAAGCTCTACATAATGTTGTTTATCCTCCTTATCAGATGATACTTCCAGCAGCCAGGAAACTTTATTTGATGCTTCTTTGAATCCGATGCTGCCACTAAGATGCATTGGGCCTGTTTCTGATTGTAAGAGAAGGGAAGCAATTCAAAACAATCACAATGGATCCTTGGTAAGACAGAAAATTTTAGTGGTACAATTCATCCTGGCTTGGGGATGTTGGCCATTTTTCTGGACTTCACAGCTGTCACCTGAATCTCATGGTCAGCATCTTCACCCAATGAAATTGTTTTTAAGTACACAAGAAAGAAAGCTCTTACAAAACTGTACTTCTCTTTCCTTAGACATTTATGGCTTGTGTCATTCAGTTCATAGCCTGATGGAGAAATATAGAATTTCACTCAGAAGACGGTGAATTTGAGGATTGTGAACTCTTAAAATTTAATGGCAAGTTGCAGGGCACATATAATTAACAGAGCACCAAAATATGTGAAAACATCTGCCAAATGACTTTAAGAGTGCGATCTATTCTAAAGCTTGGGATTATGACTCACCGTAAGATGTAATTAGATGCTCATTGTTAAGTCAAATCAGAAAAGATGCATAATAACCCCATCATTCTTACTTATTCAATTGCACTTAATTAAAAAGCTTGATAAGAAAATGTTCAGGTGCACAACTTTGAAAATAGTAATTTGAAACTGGGCTCTCTGTGCCTTTAAAGAAGGAACAGAACACAATAATGTTGGAATCCCACCTAAAAGAAAACAAATGTCAAAGATTATTCCACCTCCACTCTCCCCATGGTTCGATTAGCCACAAAAAGGGTATTTGCCTCTGATACAATGCAGGTAGTCCTCGAATTATGACCACAATTGAGCCCAAAATTTCTGTTGCTAACTGAAACATTTATTAAGTGAGTTTTGACCCATTTATTGACATTTCATGCCATATTTGTTATGTCAATCTGGCTTCTCCATTGACTTTGCTTGTCAGAAGATTTATTTATTTATTTATTTATGAGACTTATATACTGCTTTTAAGTGAAAGCATTCTCTAAGCGGTGTACACCAGTAAGCAATTACATATGTATATATTTACATATACATATATATATGTATAGGTATATACATATATACATATATATATATATGTAGGTCTTTGGTTGTTTGGGTTTTCTCCCACGTAAAATTGGAAGTGTCTTGGCGACGTTTCGACGAAGTCCCATTCATCATCTTCAGGCTGGTGTTTTCAGCTTTGTGCTTCGAGCACTTCCAATTTTACGCGGGAGAAAACCCGAACAACCAAAGATCTACATACAAACACCCGCGAAAACCTCAGAAAACATATATATATATATTTACATTGCCCCCAACAATTCTACCTCGGAAGGATGGAAGGCTGAGTCAACCATGAGCCGGTGAGATTTGAACCACTGACCTGCTGAACACAGTCAGCTAAAGTGGCCTGCAGTACTGCATTCGAACTGCTGCGCCACCTCGGCTCTTCAAAATTCAAGATTGCAAAAGAGGACCATGTGACCCTGGAACACTGCAACTGTCATAAATATGAGTTAATTGCCAAGTGCCTGAATTTCGATCACGTGACTATGGGGATGCTACAAGAGTCACAAGTATGAAAACTGGTCATAGGTTACTTTTTTCAGTGCCATTGTAACTTTGAATGATCATTAAATGAACACTATATTCTCTATCATTCTAAGACAATACTCACATTATAAAGGTATATTGTTAATAAAAACATCCAGTCTTCCCTCAGGAAATGATAGAAGAACAGTGAGAACAAAGCACATCCAGCTTAAATAGTTGCTGGGACAGCTGGACAGGTGTTATGTTAGCAGAGTGGAAACACTGGGATAGAAGATGTGGCTACTTCTGCCTTGTTTCCTGTATTTCAGTGAAGAGTCAAGTACCTAATTCTCAAGAAAAAGTTCATAGCAATTAGACATCACAGTGTCGTATCTGGCACTGAAAACTTCCTGCTGCTGTTTCAGTCTGAAGCATAGGAGGAATATTACATAATGGGGGAAAACTGTATAATAAATCCTCAGATGTGACAGTCATAAAAATAAATCTACTGAGGGGGAGAAGAATATGAAAATGATACTTTCCTTTCTTAAAAGGGCTGTGGCTGAGAATGATATCAAGTTTCAAAATGTAATGGATTGTTAAACTAACATCTTTCAGATAACTGTCATCTTTCAGGTAACAGTCTGGAAGATGCTATATAAATTAGAGTAATGGGGAAGAAAGGGAAGGGAAGGAAAGGAAAAAAAATATGGGCAGTATGTTTAATTTCACATGCCACAGATATTCCATGTTAAAAAGAATAAATATATAAAGATGTATGTAAGTGTGCCTGAGAAAAACACTTCCATAAAAGTTTATGGATCTAATATAATTTATATATTATTCATGTATTAGACTAAAGATGGACAATTTACAGTCTATTATAGTAACCTTGGTGCCTTTATAAAAAGCCTCTGCAATATCTTGCTTAGGATAGAAGAAGATTGAGTCAGAAATACATAAATGGGGCATATTAACATCAAGATTCTCACCCATTTGGGTCTCTTTGCCCATCTTTGTTCACTTAAGCACAGTTTCCCATACTGCTTTGACAAATCAATCCTGAAAAAAATGCAGTTGTTGAAAATAAAAAGTTTGGCCATCCCTGTCCTAGATACTGGATTGCCATTCATTCATTTGTTTGATTCATATAGTACCCATGTGTCATCAGAGCACTTTATAAGCACCTGGGGTGGGAGGGGGGCGTAACATGGCAATCAAGCATATTCAGTTTTCTTATTACGAACCTGTAAACACTTATATTTGCATAACTGTTAAGCATGCAATCAGATTTGGAGAAAAAAATGTCTTGTTTAACTTTGAACCATGTGAGGGCTGAGGCAGTTTCTATCTGGACAGGAGTGCATGCATTTTACATGCAACTTTATACATTTATACATCTTTAAAATGAGTGGGAAAATGCTTAGAAATGTTTACAACAAAATGCCCATTAGAAAAAGAGATATAGGACATAGTACTGTTAAGAAAAAAGAAAAAATGTACTTTGTGTTTTGTTGTCTGTAAAGAGAAAAAGGAAAAATAAAAATTAAAAAAAAAAGAAAAAAAAGAGGTTGCTTTGCAATATCTAACTATAAGCAGTGGGAATGCTAGATGCATTCTAGGAGCACGAAGCTGAAAGCACCAGCCTGAAGATGACGAATGAGACTTCGTCAAAACGTCGCCAAGACACTTCCAATTTTACGTGGGAGAAAACCCGAATAACCAAAGACCTACATATATATATGTGTGTGTGTGTGTGTGTGTGTGTGTGTGTGTGTGTGTGTATGTGTATATGTGTGTGTGTGTGTGTGTATATATATATTATATATATATATATATATATATATATATATATGTAGGTCTTTGGTTATTCGGGTTTTCTCCCGCATAAAATTGGAAGTGTCTTGGCGACGTTTCGACGAAGTCCCATTCATCATCTTCGGGCTGGTGTTTTCAGCTTCGTGCTTTGAGGAGCAATGTGTGGTCTTAGCTGTTTCTTCCTTTTAATTGCCAGTGGAAGTATGAACTGATTGGGTGGGAGCCTGGCTCTGTTCTGATTGGGTGGAGGTGTGTTCTGATTGGTTAGGGGTTTGGCTGTGCTCTGATTGGATGGGGGGTTGGCTGTGCTCTGATTGGATGGGGGTTTGGCTGTGCTCTGATTGGATGGGGGAGTGTTCTGTTTGGGTGAGGGCTTTGTTGTGCTCAGGTTAGTCTGAGTTGCAGGGGAATTTAAGATGGTGGGCTGCCTTGCTATTTTTTGGCTTTGCGTTCGTGGTTGTGCCTCATCTTCATGGGGGGTGTCAGTTTGCTTAATGTATGGATTGGAGGGGTTTAAAGTGGCTAATGATGCAGCTGTGGTCTGGCTTCTGGTTTGTGGTCGTGCCTCATCATCAGTGTGGCTTTGGGTCTGCTTTTTGCGTGGATGTGTGGTGGTGACATCCTGTGTGGTTTTTGTGAGTGTGGGTCTGGTGTCATTCTTTGTGTCGTTTGTCAATAAGGGCGGGTTTCCAAATGGCTGGTAGGCGGGAGGTATCATCTCATTTGTTCATGCTGTGTGGGTGTTTTTCTATCTCAATGCTTCTCTGATTATTCTGTTATTAAAATGTTCAGTTTTGGCAATAGTTCTGGTATTTTTAAAGTCAATTTCATGTCCTGTGACTTTAAGGTGTTGGACCAGGGAAGATGTTGGTTCCTCTTTTTTGACTGAGTTCTTATGTTCTTCAATGTGTGCACTTATTCTTCTGTTGGTTTGTCCGATGTATGTGTTGGGACAAGCGGTGCATGGGATTTCATATACTCCTTGATTTTCTAACTCAATTTTATCTTTGGGGTTTCTTAGGATGGTGGATATTTTTCTGTTTGTGCAGAATGCTGTTTTGATGTTGTGTTTATGGAGGATCTTGCTTATTCTGTCTGTGGGCTTTTATGTATGGGAGGAGGGCTTTGCTGTTTTCTTGTTCTCGGTCTTGGATTTTAGTGGGGGTTTCTTTTTGGATTAGGTTTGTAATCTTATTTCTTTGGAAATAAGATTACACCTCCACCCAATCAGAACACAGCCAAGCTCCCACCCAATCAGTTCATACCTCCACTGGCAGTTAAAAGGAAGAAACAGCTAAGGCCACACATTGCTCCTTGAAGCACGAAGCTGAAAACACCAGCCTGAAGATGACGAATGGGACTTTGTCGAAACATCGCCAAGACACTTCCAATCTTACGTGGGAGAAAACCCGAATAACCAAAGACCTACATACAAACACCCGCAAAAACCTCAGAAAACATACACACACACACACACACACACATACATACACACACACACACACACACACACACACACACATATACATACACTTTGTCCCCTTAAAGGCAATGTTAATAAAACATATTTAAGAGTGAGGAGATAAGAAGAATGGTATGGTGTACCCTTTTAATATTTCTTTATAGCATATGATTTGACTGTAATCTAAGAAGGGACAAAGAAGAAAGAGCTGGGAAGGAACAAGTGTCTGCCTATAAACAGACAAGCAGAAGACCCCAAATGATCTTTGCAGTGAACATGAACAAAAGGGTTTATTGAAAGAGGCAGTACATATATTAGTTAACTGGCTGATGTATTTTATATGAAACTCTGTGTGTGATTGTTTCCTTCTCTCATTTTTTTCCCTATTCCCAATACATTTATTTTTAAATCTACAAATTTGATTTTTGGTTTCATAAGGTGTTTGTCTTTGAAACCTTTCTCACATGCAGGATTTCATGGTGGGATAACTATCCCTTGTGTTTCAAAACCAGAATGAGGTTTCTAAAGTTCCATGTTTCTAAATTTTGGGCAGGAATATGCAAAGCATATTGTATGGTGCAGTGGATAAACTAGGGAACTCCAAGAAATTCAAGTTCATCTGGTGCAACCTACTGTATTATAATTGACTTTTACTAGGGAACCCTCAGATTCAGAAATTTGCAAATGACTTTTTTAATTAACCTTCCTTCCCAGTTTATAACTATCAACAATGCCAGGGCAACTGTTTTATGAGACAACTATATGTTGCCTTCAAAATCCTCAAAGCAGCTCTTTAAAAAGGAACACTGATCCTCTTCCCAGAGCTGGCCCAAGCTCCATTCTTACATGGAATGAGAAGATAATCAACCAAACTGATTGACTGAACTGCTAGCTGAATCTTACTTTAGTACTGATGATGGAGTTACAATTTTTACCAGTCCATTTTGAAGAAATCTCAAGTAGAAGAAAACTACTGAAAGGCTTCCATATTCCAGAACCAAAGCAGTTGGTTCATATTGTTTAAAAAAGTCAATCCTGTATGTCCACCAATTTCAAGAAATATTAAGAAGCAGCTAATAGAAAAATAGAGAATTTTTCAAGCTGCTCTTTTGTCATAATGGAAAGTCCTTCATCTCCAGACTTTCTTGACTGAGTAAATTCCAAAACTATACAGTATTTATCCTTATTGATGATAAATGTAGGAACCTGAAAAGATTTATATATTGAGTATTCTTCTGGAGCTTTGGTGTTGGTTTGACTTCTTCTGATATAAGAGAATTGCGTCAGTTGGACCTCTTTTGATGCTAGAGATATGGAAAGTCAATATTATATATCATTATTCAGTTGTATAATTTGATCTCAATTATATTGTCTCTGCATGTAAACCATTTTTTTCTAAGTTCATATGTGAAATAGCTAATTTATATGCACATTGCCGGATAAATGGAGAAACAAGAGTTGATTTTAAATATAGCTGCAAAGACTTTGCAAACTCAGAACAACTAAACACGATAAAACTAATTTTTTCCTCATTTGTGATAAACAAAAATATTAGAGAGGAGCAAATACAAATGATATCCACAAAGCAAAGAAGTTTGAATGTTTTTCCCATCTAACAGAAATCTTTATTTCATTGTCATGCCAATTTATTCAAACAAAATTGTAAATAAATGATAAACTATATTTAATAGCAATATAAAATATTCATACAGTCTGACATGATTTCTTTCATCAGTGAAAGGCCAAAACAATCCCATTTTAATCTTTTCTCCCTTGTTTGTAGTTTTGATGGCTTAAAAAAAGGGGAAACTCTTTTCAAAAGAAATTAGGGAGGAAATAGAAGGATAGAAAAAATAAAAGTAATTTCATCAAAAGGCTAGTTATTACCAATTTTGCAATTTTTTAAAAAAATAATAGTAGTTAAATAACATTCCAATAATTGTAATGTTACTTTACACAAACTTTTTTATGTGAAGGTCAGCATTATTAACCCAGTTATGGATTTGCAGGGAATTTTCAGAAGTCTAAAATGGAATGAATTTTAAGATTAAAAAAGTGTGAAGAGTGAGACCAGAGTGGATGGAATGAGGCACTGGCTAACAAACAAGCAATGGCTAGTTTATACTGTTGTCTTTGTTCAGTTACTAGCCAGCAACAGAAACTCTGGTTTAGTACCATACTGTGATCACAGCCATGGTTGTGATCTGTAAAAAGTCAAAACAGTTTTGATTAATCTTGGCTTCATACTAAACTGAATTCATAAATGTTTAGAGACAGAAATTTCTGTCATGTAGAAAATTGTCTTAACCCAGATAATCACCTGATTTCTTTTGATGTTCCTTGATCAAAATGGATTTACATCAAGCTCTGTCTACAAATGTCATACTTCTATATTCAGAATAAAATATATTAATAATTTACTTGCAATATAAAAAATGGATAAAGAATGCCAAATAAATTTCTCCATATCAGCAGAAGAGAAATTATTTTTCCCCCCAAAGGGGAAAAAACTAATAATTCCTGCCACTTTTGTAGCAATTTTAACTCTGACTCCAGATGCTGTGAATCAGAGTTTGATATTTTTGTTAAAGTTGACTCCTTCTTTTCAATGTATTGATTTGATAGTGAATCAATTTAATCTGATCTCAAGTTATTTCACATTAATTTCACATTATTTTGGAGAACTAAATTGATGCAATCAAGATTTCCAAATTGAATTATCAGTGAAGCTGATTTAATTCAGACTCTTGATCTGATTCAAAGGGAAGAGTTTTGCGCATACCCCAAAGCCCATGAAAATGTTAAAACAATTCAATAACTCTCAATTCAATTTAGTGCTCCAAATTGATACAACAATTCTATTATAACAGTATATTTAATTCAGAAATTTAATCAGTGTTGTCAGACCTTCACAAATATTTGTAATAACCAGGGCTTTTTTTCTCTTAGAATGCCCAGAATGGAGTTCCGGCACCTTTTTTGGATGGAAACTTGTAGGGTAGGCAAGGTGGGTTGTATGACATGTGTGAGCTCTGGCATCTTTTTTTTTTTTTAAAGAAAAAAAGCACTGGTAATAACTATTATTTACAAATTGATATTGCAGAAGTTATTAGGCCATACTATTAAAAGAAATAACCTCTGAAAGGCCAAATAAGAATTAGCAATGTATATTTGAATGGCTCTTTTAACTATCAAAACATCCTATCACATTCACATATCATAAAATAGTTCCAATTCAGCATGCTTCATCCTTTATAAGGATGGGTGAGAACTTTATTTGGTATATTCTATAATGATAAGCTATTGAAAGTTTCACATTTCCTTATAATTCAGGATCAAAAACATATTTTAAAATAAGGTAGAAAAAGCAAGCATGACAGCTTATAGAGGGTTTGGTCGTTTAAAGGTTTGTTAAAGAGCTTAGAACCTCAATGTTCAAGCTGGTTTCATGAGCCTCAATTAAAGTCATCATCTCTTCATTTTCTGAGGAGGGTGCCAAGGATAACATGGTCCTCTTCATGGTGAGAATAGATTTGATACTGAATTTGATGGTGAGGCTGTTGTGCATTTTAAAAACAAGAACTTACCAACATTTCTTCATAGAGAAAATAGAAATAACTTTAAAGTTAAAATGTATGAAAAAGCAAATTGGTCAAGTGCATCCATCCCCACTGTAGCTACCTCAAATTCCCTGGGATAGCTGGAGTTGAACCAAAATATGTATCTCTTGTGTATTGTGGGCAGCAGTGCTTCCCTATGGACAATTATAGTTGAAATATGGAAAAGAAATTGTATGCAATAGCCTTCAGTTACATTCCCAATCTATCTAGACTCCATTGCATGCATGTATGTTTGTATGTATGTATGCATGCATGCATGTATACATGTAAGAAATGTAAACTAATGCAATGGTGTGCCTTTTTTTCTGGAATGAAAGAATTTCTAACTATGCCAAGGACTGTGGTCTTTCTTTCATTTGATTTTTAAGTTCTAAATTGCTAGAGGATTGTGTGCATAGTTCACATCTGAATTGCTCTCCAGTGCAGTCACAGTTCTTGTCTCAGGAAAGATCCCAAAGATCCATAAATATATGCTTCCATGTTCCTTTTAATTTGATCTTGGAGACCCAGATTGTCTTTTATTGCATATAATTTTGGAGTCCTCTATATAACCTTTTAAGGTTTATATAGACAAAACTATCCTCCACTTTGTAACTCTGTCATTAACCTGTCCTTTCCTTCAGATTCATGACTGACGTTTTTTGGGTTTTCATTTGTCCATACCTTGGACCTCTGAGAAAGTATTCTTGTTGATGTCAGAAATATCTCTCTTGCCCATTTCACAAGGACCTCCAAACAGACAAATAGGAGAAATGAAAAAAATTGTAATCATTTCTCCCATTTTTTAAAATGACTTGTATCTCACAAAAGAGGGTGAATAAAATCACAAAAGAGGGTGAATATTTAAATGCTTTAAATATTATACTGGCATGGACTTCCAGGCAAGAAATTACATATTGAAGATAGCTCTTCCAAGAGGGGAACTGACAACTCCAGCTCTTCAGACAAGGAGGAGACATAGGATAAATCACAAGTGCTCCAAATACTATAATGGCTACTGTGACAGATACTTTCTGTGGATAAACCATATACTGCTAAATAACTTGTGGTCATTTACACTAAATCAATATGTCTTCTCTAAACTGAATACTACCCATTCCAAGCATCATATCTCAGGTTTAAGATTTTAACAGATAATCTCATGGGAAAGGTTTCTAAGCCATGTTAGAGTAACATTGTGAAAGATACAGTATTCTAGTAACATTTAAAAGTCACTTAAGTCCATATAATGTTTAAAAAGGACATTAATATTTGTGATATTAAGACATCAGACCATTAATCAATGGTGGCCATGTCAACACAATCAAAGCCTTCTCCTTTTCCTCAATTGTTGATGTCACATGGTCATAAAAAGCAAGCACGATCTTGCCTGTTTTGAACTTCCCTCATTAATGTTGCCATTTATAAGTATTAATTGATTATTAATTTTCTCAATCCATTACTGTTAAGCAAGGACTGTGCAAATAATTACATGAAAACATCACATGCCTGTTACTTCTGACTTCCTGTTGGTTTCCCCATTGACTTTGCTTGGAGGAAGCTGGCAGGGAATGTTGAAAATCATGATCACACGAATGTAGCTTGTTGTATAATGTTGTAATCACAAGCTGGGCACCAAAAGCTGGATCATAATCACATGACCATGGAGATACTATTACAGCTGAACCTCTGAAGACAGGTCATAAGAACCCTCAATTCAAGCTTGTCGTAGTTTTGATTATCAATTGTTTTACAATAAAATAATATTTTCACATTTCTGTCTAATCATAAATTTGCTTTCTTCCTTTTTGAAAATATAAAATAAATAATATTTCTATATTCTTAAGAATTCAGTTTATGAAGTTGGATCATAAATTACCCAAGATAACAGAGCAGTAGATTGTTTTCCTTAAAAGGCAAATTAATTTTAATAATATAATTGAAATAATTTTTGCATTATTGCGGTTACAACAACATCTTAGGGGGATTCCATAAGTCATCATGACAATATATTAAAACACAATCTACTGATATAAATATTATGAGGCTTTATATTTAACAGGAATAAACATGAACAAAGATAAACAAACACATTTACATGTGATCCTAAGCTTATGATTATTTATTCAGTGACCATTCAAAGCTATGACAAGCTTTAATGAGTGGTACTTATCACCAGTATTCAGAGATCCAGCTATCATAGTATCTCCATGGTCATGTGTTTGTGGTCCAGCTTTTGGTGCCCAGCTTGTGATTACAACATTACAGCAAGCTGCATTCATATGATCAGGATTTCCAATGTTCCATGCCAGCTTCCTCCAAGCGAAGTCAATGGGGAAGCCAGCAGGAAGTCAGAAGAAACAGTCATCAATGTCCTCACTTAATTATCTGCATGGTCCTTGCTTAACAGTAATGGATTGAGAAATTTGCCATCCCTAAGTGGCACAATCACATGATGTGCCTTAGGATCACATGGCTTAGCGAGGCAATTGCAGTCACAATTGCCATGGACTGTCTACATATCTATCATGCTTGTATGAAGAAACTGAATATATTGAATGCAGTATTAATTAAGTGAACATTGGTTGAATGACTGGTGACTGTACGCAACAGTGATCACACTAGAATTAAAGTAAAAGTAAAATTTAAACCAAGTATGGCAAAATGTCACAATGGCATCAGGATAAGGTTATACATTCTGTTTCTTTGTAATCTACAAAATTATGTATAAACATAAGGAAGATCTTTAGAAATCCTACAAATTAGAATTCTATCACTTGAAAATAATACTTGCCCCTGTATCATCCTACTTAACTGTATCCAAACTTATATATATACATGTGCAGTTGTATTACATATCAGCATTTCTCAACTAAAGTCTCATTGTATTTCTGTAAGCATAATCTGTATCCAGACTATTGTGTCATGTGTTAACATTAATAGCCCAAGAACGATGCCCAAACTTTTATAAACAAGAATCTATTTTACCCAATATTTTTATGCTGTCATAACATATTATAAATAAAATATATTGAATAAAGAGATTCAAATTTGCCTGGATGCATTATGCACTCAAATACACTCTACATCTTCCCAGTGGGGTCTTTATTCTACTTTCCTCATAAATATTCCACATTAGGGCCTGTCGTTAAAAAAAACAAAACAGAATTACCACAATTTAGCAGTAAAAATTTACCCATCCCATACTCTTAAGACCAATCTAGGTTGATCCTGAAACACACAAAGGCAGGTTTAGAAAACTCTTTGAATATGAAAAAAATGACATTATCATTTGATCCAGAATATTTATGCAAAATACCCAATAAAATGTATCATGGGATGCAATTGTTTGGGTGATTTATTTAAGCAATATGCACATAATCATGTGGTTATATCTTTCAGCATTAATACTGCAGTAAAACATGTCAGCCTTTAGGAGAAGCTTTGTTCCTTACTTAAACAGAAAATAGAACACTTGTTTTAATCTTTGTAATAGTGGTCCCCCTGCTCTTTGACACAAAAGAAGTCTGGAAAGACAGAGACTATTTGAAAGGAGACAAGCCCTCGTCATTTGTGATACATTGCCTCTCAAATCTTGATAGAGAATGAGGCACAACAACCTTACTCAACTTCCTCTGAAACATGCACCTATTTAAGAGGAAGCCTTCTTTAAAAGGAAGAAAGAACTATGGACATTCTTTTCTTGACTCTTTTTGGTTCTTCATCTCTGACTATTATTTTTAATATCAAACAATAGAAGTTATTTTCATCTTACATTGCTAAAGAAAACCAGTGGTTCCTAATGGATTCATCTCTTTAACCCAATTCATCCATTCTCTTCCCTCAAGATATGATACTCTCATGAAGGGAGTGCAAAGATTATCCCAGCCTCTCTCTGTCGCTCATTTGATCCTCTAGTATATCACTTCATTTGTTGGCTTGATGTCAAACAGGTAAAAGTCTGTTCTTCTCACAGAGCCTCATCATATAGCAATAGCAATAGCACTTAGACTTACATACCACTTCACAGTGCTTTGCAGCCCTCACTAAGCAGTTTACAGAGTCAGCATATTGGCCCCAACAATCTGGGTCCTCTTTTACCCACCTCGAAAGGATGGAAGGCTGAGTCAACCTGGAGCCGGTGAAAATCGAACTGCTGGCAGTCAGCAGAAGGCAGCAAAAGTAACCTGCAGTACTGCACTCTAACCACTGCACCACCACGGATAAGATTAAAACCCATGACAAATTCATCTTGAAATACAAAGAATTATAGGACTGAGCTTGAGTGACATCAGGGAAAAGATATGGTCAGCAAACATTTCTTTCTTTTCATCAAACTATAATTAGATACCAGGAAATGATTAGTCTGATAGTTTTCTTGGAACTTCTTCAATTTAACAATCAGTGTATACCAGCAGATTGCTTGTAGTGGGAACTTTTCATTTTATGCCCATCAAACCTGTTTTCATTTACAAATGGGTCAGCTGATTAGGAAACATGTCCACAATACTGACCGACTAATGAGGTAATGATGGCAGGCAAAATTACAGCATAAGCTTACTTGCAGTAGCTTACTATGCTACTCTGGAATAAAGTAACAGTATATTAAATATATATTAGAAATACAATTATAGTAAAAAATAAAAGTATAATAAAATAGCTATGAAGCCTTGAGAAAGATAAATGCTGTGATATATCTATACTTACACAGATCAGAATGGTGCAAACCATGGAATTTTCTGTGACACTCTATGGAAGCAAAAGTTGAATTTGAAGAAACAGGATAGGAAGAATAAGTATTGATGCCTTTCAACTTTAGTGTTGAAGAAAACTCCTGAAAATATTGTGGACAGCCAACACGCACACACACACACACACACACATCAATGAACAAACCTATCCACAGTTTTTGCTCAAGGCACAAATGACCAAGGCTCAACCTACTTTAGATATATTATACAAAGACCCAGCTCTCTGGAAAGGCTTCTATTGCTGGGAAAAGTGGAAGGGAAGAAAAAAAGAAGGTGACCAGCAGCAAAGTGGATGGACCCAGCTACAGAAGTGATGGCTGCATCATTAAGAAACCTAAAAAAAACAGGTTAGGGATAGATCATCATGGAGAAGCATCTTTCTAGTTGCTTAGAGTTGAAAATGACTTGATAGCACATAAAAATAATAAAACCACAATAAAATAAGAACTGTTAAGTTTTTCTTTATAAGTTTTTTTTTAAAAAAATGAAAAATGAAAGCATGGAAGTAACGAAGGGGAAGGTTTACAGAGACACTCTAACCAGGGTGGCATAGGATTGCCACTTAAGCAAATATCATATGATCAAGAACAATAATTTCTTCTTATTATGTTATATCCATTCCACAGAATTCACTGCTTTCTTTCCACAAGACATTCCCCAATATTTAGAACTAAAAAGAGTTGCTTTAGAACAGAGGGACCACGTTCCTGGCAAGTCCTATGAAGCTAGCAACACTATAATAAGTGTGATATGATGCTAGAAAACTATGATGTCCTTTACTCAAGAAAAACCAGTGAAAATAAAATGCCTGGAAATCATTATAGTAATAATTGAAAATAAAATACCTGGAAATCCTATGGAAAAACCTCAATAAAGCTATTTAAAGAATTAACAAGCATACTGAGGCCATGTTCAGGAACAAAATAAGTGAGTTTGAAGAAAAGATATTCAATAGAATTTCATCACTTTAATGAATAATTAGGCACTTATTGACCCCAAAGAGAATCTGCTGCCCATGAATTCTCAGTTCTCCAAATAACTGTTCATTCTGGATGACAATATATTATTTTTCTATGTGTACATAAAACAAATCCCTCCCTAACCCATTGCTTAAATCCACATTGACAGACAAGGCAAGGTATCCTATATTATAGGAAATACTTTTTGTCTCTCCAGACAAGAGACGGATTCTGTGCCTGCTGAGTGTCTGTCTAGTTGCCTTATTTCTATAGTTACAATGTTTGTTATTTACCAAAATCGTGAAGAAGTATGCTAAATTAAATATAAGAAAAATTCTTCACAAAGTACTGCTATTATAGATTGATAGAGAGAGAGAGAGAGAGAGAGTCATATGTATATATATATGCAGCAGCCAAATCAATTAGGACCTATGACAAGAGCTAGGAGCCATGTGCAAAGGACAGCTCACCTATAAAAGTACTCTCCCATAGACCAGCATTAACCCTGACGGTGTCAGAAGTCTCTGACGAAAGCTTGGTGATTGGTGATGGTATTAAACTTTTTCAGTTTATTATATTCCTGGTGCTCACATTTTTATTGGATATATATATATATATATATATATATATATATATATATATATATATATATATAGTGAAAAATAAATAATATACGACCACCAGGAGGATCCAAGTAAGGAAATACTTTACTAAAACCGAGCTTTCGAGCTTTCGTTGGGAACTTCCAACATCGTCAGGGTTAAAAAGCCAGTTAACAAAGGTGACTTAAATAGGTTTAGCTAACATTTGCACTCGGCTCCTAGACCGCGTCACCGGCCCTAGCCGGTCAATTTGTATTCCAGATGTTTCCTTTGTATTGTGTTCTCTTCTGTCATTCTTTCGGACCTTCTTACCTGCTCTTTCACTGTCAATACTTAGGTTTGTCAACACCCTTATATCATCCTCCCTTCTGATAATATTTACTCTCATTTCATCTTTCCTTCTACTGCGGGTCTTGGGGGCATCTGATTTTCTCTTAGTACTGTCATCCGTCCCACTGGGGCTCCAGGTACTTTTTCCCACCCCCTTTGATTGTGGATCAATGTTTTCTCCCTGTTCTGTGTTCCCCCTTCTCTCTTCCTTGCCCATACAGGTAGTACTTGTCCGAGCGCTACACACTTTGGCACTTATGCTCCCATCCCCCACCCTAATGTTCTTTGCGTTAGACGTCTTCTGTTGTTCTATCCGTCAATGATCATTACTCCTCTCCAGAGCAGGCTTCCCACGCTTGCCCGGGGAGGGGTTTAGCTGCAAATGGGGACACCCTTCATCCGTGATTTTCTGCCCTCCGCAAGGCAAGAGGGAGAAACGCTTTCCCCCTTTGTTATGTGAGCGAGTTGTCACTCCACACTTTCCCCCCCTCTGTGTCAGGCACCCCTCTTTATTGCCGTAAATAGCATCAAGTTCCAAGATCTCATCGCTAGATCTTCCGGATTTCCTGTTAACATCACCATCATTCCTCCTCCACCTAAGGGGTGGGGGTCTGCCGGGATGCTGTTGGGGAATGCGTGAATCATCCGTCCAGCAGGTTTTCCCCCTTCTGTCTTCCGGAGGGAGATCAGTTGTCAGTGATCGTCTATGTGTATCCAACGCCGGCAGGCTCCTCAACTGTTCGTCAGAGTAGAGTTGCTGTTCGTTGGATGCCAAGGAGGTATCTGTAGAGTGTTGGGGATTGGCTGGAGTCTTGTACATCTGTTCAAAACAGGAATCAGGTGCAGCACCACCTCCTCGTTCTTGCAAGCACCGGCCAGGTTGTTTATAATGAGTGGGGTGATGATTCGAATCCCACTTCCTCAATGCCTGTTGCGCTGGGCATAGATCAATATGACGGTTAACTGAGTCTTTATTCGAGAACCAAGCCTCCTTCAGTAGCCGGACTCCCTTCGTGGCATCACTAGACACAATTCATGTATTATCAAAGTCAAATTGATGGCCATGTTGTGCCATATGCATCCATGTTTGGGAATGTTGCTCGCCCCATCTTATGGCTAACTTATGCTCATGTAAATGAATTCTTAGCTGTTTAGCTGTTTTGCCCACATAATTGCTCTGGCAATTTTTGCAATCAATTTTATAAACTACTGCCAACTTTTCCATGACGGGAAGTGGGTCCTTGGGGCGCATAACTTTAGATCGTAGTGTCTGGTTGGGTTTGTGAGCCACTTCTATGCCAAATTTGTTTTCTGAGGTTTTTGCGGGTGTTTTATGTAGGTCTTTGGTTTTTGGGGTTTTCTCCCGTGCCAAGACACTTCCAATTTGACGCGGGAGAATATACACACATACACACACACACACACACACACACACACACACACGTTTTCTGAGGTTTTCGCAGGTGTTTGTATGTATTGTATGTAGGTCTTTGGTTATTCAGGTTTTCTCCCACGTAAAATTGGAAGTGTCTTGGCGACGTTTCGACGAAGTCTCATTCGTCATCTTCAGGCTGGTGCTTTCGGCTTCGTGCTTCTAGGATTATATATATTATATTTATATAATCAATAAAATATAGAAAAAAATGAATATCAGGATAAAAATAAAACAAACCTGTTTAATACAAACAAGTTTGTAAGTAAAAGAGTTACCAAGCTTTCATCGGTCTGACTACCGACGTCATCAGGGTTGGAATGCTAGGTGATTAGGAAGCTTGCCTATATAGCTACCTGTTTCTGCGCCCAGCTTCTCGAGCACGTAATTGGCCCATTAGTTGTATTAATCTGCAACGTGCTAAGTTGATTCACATCCAGCAGCCTGTTGGTGGATCTAGTGGTTATGCCCAGATTCTCCATTACTTTTCTAGCACGTGTGCAAGCTCCTGGAGGATAGCTATCAAGCTGTCTCTGCCCCCTATCTCTCCCCCCCTCTCATTTTGGAGCAATCTCTCAATCTGCATTTCAAATGCCCCGTAGGGCTGTCATCTTCCCCTATGGCCGCCGTTGTCTCACTTGTAGCTCTCTCTCCTCAATCCTGCAAGGAGCAGATTTTAAGATCCTCCTGCTCACTATTCTCCCCCCCTTTTTTGTCTCTCCCTCTGAGCTGCTTCCGTGCGTCCGTTTTCCACATCCGATCTTGACACATCATTAGTTTCTCATCCCCTCCCATAGCAGCTGTTACTGCCTTACCCATAGCCCTGTCACTCCAGTCTTGCCAGTTGCCATCTCATTGTAATGCTCCCTGCCCCCTCTCCTTTTTCCAGTTCACTGTCTTCCCTAGGGATTGCAGTTTCCCCTTTTGTAAAATCATGATCTTGCTTTTGCACCATGAGGGGTGGCCATCTACTCTGTGGATTGCAGCGTTGACTCTCCCACTTTCTAAGGGTCTGGTATGCCAGTAGGAGGTCTATGTGCCAGTTGATGGAGTTTTCATCCGAAAGCCAGGCTTCTTTAAAAATATATCGACATAAGATTGTTTTACATTCTGATACAATTAATTTTATCTCAATATATTTTTTTTGCTGAAGTTCATAATATCTTTTGTCTGAAGCATGAATGAAACATACGTTTTTGCACTGATTTTGCCAAAATTCTAGTTCTGAAGATTTTCCATTTTCTGAACAGATGTCTATCCATACATATCTACATTTATAAAGGAAATGGACATACAGTAAATCATGGATTGCAAAAGGACATAGTCTTCATGAAGAGCCCCTTGAAAGATCTTGGTGAATCCTCTTCAGCCAATTCCAAGAAACACAATTTTCTGCTAAATAATATACGTAAAAATAAATCCAATGACATATAAAAAAGGCCAAATTCTCATGGATTGCTTTTTACAGATCACTTCAGAATGACTCCCCTCTTTTCCCTACTTAATAATCACTGTAAAGCATCTACAGGGTGATGAATCTGTCTCTACATCATGCAGGATCAATCAGCCACCTTCAGTGAATGAGAAGCAAAAAAGAGAGAGAGAGAGAGAGAGAGAGAGAGAGAGAGAGAGAGAGGGGGGGGGGAGGGAGGGAGGGAGGGAGGGAGGGAGAGAGAGAGAGAGAGAGAGAGAGAGAGACTAAACTCATCACTATTGTGTTTCTACTATCAGAGATTCTTTTCTGCCTCAAATACTTTGACCAGCCTACTATCTGCAAATCGTTTGAGCCAGTGTGTCATTTACTGTGAAATAGGGATTGGGTGGATTCTTTCAGTAAGTATAGATATTTTGTATTTTACTTTTTCTACATACCAATTATTCAGCTACTATGAAATCAAAATTTAAAAAAAATCACAAAACCAGAAGGAGCACCATCAAACCACCAGCCATCCCCAGGGTTACATAATATTCTTAGACCTCTCCATGCTAGTTAACATTCTTCTGGAAGACCAAAAGAGTGGGGGGCTCACCTTACCTCTGGAAGTAAGATGTTCCAAAGGACACAGAAGGCCATCTTCCTAGATCCCAGCTTTAATCCTTTCATGCACACAACAGTTTCAGAATAGAAAAGTAGGACACCAGGTGATTTTCCCTCCTTTATTCTGCACCATAAAACAAAATATTTGATGGATGGGGATAAGGTCTCCAACATATCGAAAGCTGAATAATGGGACTCAATGCTATTTCAGGGCAAATTGGATCATTTTGATAAGGCAGAAATGGCAAAGATCAGATCTAATATTTACCAGATGTAAAATAGTTTGCAAAGAGAGATTCAGTCTGTCAGAAAATTCTGCTTCAGTGAAGTTCAAAGTAATGTGTTTTGCAATAATCATATGGAAAAACGTGAAGATCAAATCACTTGTGTTAGTATGGCTGGTTTTGGGTTCTGTATAGTACCAGGGTGCTTATGTAGTGTTGCAGTTCATATCATAACCTCCAAGAGATTTCACAAAGCCATGGTCTGGCTTGGAAAGTTAAAGCTTAATGTAGTCTACCTTTAAAACACAACATGTCAGTCACAGGCAAGCGTCCCAGGGGAATGTTCTGGCTTGTACTAGACCAGACATGTCAAACACAAGGCCTGGGGGCCGGATGCAGCCTGCAAAGTGGTTTCATGTGGCCCGCGAAGCCATCCTGGAAACAGTGAGGGAATGGCCCCCGCTGCCTTGGCCCTGGGCCAAGCCAGCCGGGAGCCAATGGACAATTTTGTGGTGGCCATCTATGCTGAAACACATTCAGTCTTAGCTCCACAAGGCTGACTAGAAACAGTGAGAAACCAGCTCCTGCCATATCGGCCCCACCCCCTGGGTGCATGCTGGGGAGGTGTCATCCTTTGTGTGGAATGAAGAAATGGACCATGCCTTGGCGCTTGCCCTGGTCCCACCCCTGAGGGTCTCTTTCTGCCAGAGACCCTCAGATCTTTCCTACTCCTGCCCAGGCCCCCACAGGCACCCTTGATGCGAACGATGTAGAGCTGGCCATGCGCACCCAGTAGGTCACGCCCACCAGTAGGCCACACCCATCTTGGCCACACACACCCCCGAGGGCAACCACAATGCTGATGTGGCCCTCAATGAAATTGAGTTTGACACCCCTGTACTAGACTATAATTTCTTTGTCTTCTTTATCCAAAGCCAAGATATGCAGAAGTGAAACATTTGCATAACCAAAACATTAATGTATTACTGCAATGAAACTACAGCTAATGATGTTTAATTGGATTTAAAATCCATGCAGTTTTGTTTCCCTTACGATCTCCAAGCGGTTGTGGTATTCAAATATGTGAACAACTGGTTCTCTGTGTGGATGCCGCTTCCGGAAGTCCATTCTGGGCCTGGGCAACAAAAATTTAGCTACCGGTTCTGTCAAAGTGGTATGAACCAGCTAAATCCTACCATTGTTTCCAAGTGACATTCTTCCTATTAAGGCTATTGCATAAAACAGATCAATGTTTTATCTCTGTTTTATTGTTTTTGGTGGGGATGGATTGCTTTTGTTCTGTTCCATTTTTGCATTTAATTTTGTATAATTATACAGAAATATAATGCAGAAGGATTTACATTCTGAGAAGTAATCCTTAAAGGATAGCCTGGCATGAACCTTTTTTTTAATCCATGCAAGTTAAAGGCAGCACCAACATGCCACTCAATTCTCTCTGAGCAATTTTTTTTTTTTACCTTTCAAGTGCTAAATTTCCATCAGAGGAATTTGACCAAGGCTATATTCCTGGCTAGACATTGTGGCTGGAATACCATTCTCTTTTCTTCTGTTCTTCTTTGATGTTCTCTCTCTAGGGCATGGGTAGGCAACCTTGGTTCTTTTATGACTTGTGGACTTCAACTCCCAGAATTCTTGAGCTGGCTCAGGAATTCTGGGAGTTGAAGTCCACGAGTCATAAAAAAGCCAAGGTTGCCTACCCCTGCTCTAGGGACTGTATTTTTTTGCCTGTCCCCAATTTACACAGCAGGCTGCTATAGAAAGGAATAAATTACTTTAGCTGGAGATCTAAATTGCTTGGTTACCAGAGTGTTTTGAAAATGGCTGAGAGCAGCATTAAATCAGGACCAAGACCATATGTTGTCTCTTCTTTCTCTATGTAAATGCAAGAATTCAGGGGGAGGGAGGTGTTCCTGTCTTTTTTTTTAATTAAATTTCATTTATTACATGCAGTGCTTTTTTTGTAAATAAAAAAGGTGCCAGAACTCACACACGTCATACAACCCGCCTTGCCTACCCTACAAGGTTCCATCCAAAAAAGGTGCCGGAACTCCGTTCTGGGCGTTCTATGAGAAAAAAAGCCCTGACTACGTATATTAATTTCACAAATAAAACATTTTTCTAATGATACATCTTTAAATGAGACATTGCCAAACAGCTCACTTATTTTATATTTATTACCTCATTTTCAATTTCTCTTTGGAGCTATGCCATGATAACTCAATTAATAACCTAAATTCTCTATACCTGAATCTTATTTCTAGGGGGTAATAAAAATTAATGGATTTTGATGCACTGTTTAATGTTGATTTCTGGGACAGTCATTTGCCTAGGTGTGTACTTGAAGTAGTTCTCAGTACTATTTCACAGGTCAGAAAGAGGGCTAAGAAAATATCTACACAGACCCCTCACATCCTGCACATAGCCTGTTTCAACTCCTCCCCTTAGGACAGTTTTTTCCCTTCTGCCATCACTCTGTTGAACACCTAATTCTCACAGTGCTGGCTGTATTGCTATTATCCTTCCCATCTTTACTATTACATTCTCCTATTGGTATCTTATGATTATATTACCTTGCTGGTTATATGTACACTGAGAGCTATTGTGCCAGAGATAAATTCCTTGTGTATCCAATCATACCTGGCCAATATTCTATTCTATTCTATTCTATTCTATTCTATTCTATTCTATTCTATTCTATTCTACTTTTGCTAATGATTACTGTTTCTCAGCCTCAGCTGCATTAAGATTTCTACGTTGTTAGAAAACAGAACATTGAGAAACGATGAACAAACTCAAAACAGTGGGGCCAGACAAAACTTTTAACAGACAGAAAGAATATTTTCAGCACCTCAGTGAGATGAGGTTAGAAAGTGAAAAGAGCTTCCAAGCACTTTCAAACATTTTGTGAGTCATAGGAAATGCTTTCTCTTCTATTTTTGTACCTAAAACAAGAAACTGGTTTATTGCTGGAAGAAGATGGTGATTGATTTCTTCAAGACCAATTTACCCCACAGGACTTCTTGAAAAGGAAACTATGTCAAACAGTGTCCTTTATTGTATGTTGTGTATGGGGGAGGAGGTGAGGAAGAGCAGCATTACAGTGGTCCTCAGCTTATGACCATAACTGAGCCTGGGATTACAGTCATAAATCATGCCAGGTATTAAGTGTGTCATGTGTGTCAGCTGTCCTCTGCCAGCTGCCGACAAATTCCAGACACAGAAGAAACAGGTAACCTGTTTTTAATGCAAAGTAAATTTTAATGCAAAGTAAAAGTCAGCACTGGGAGTGAACTGCTCCCAGTGCTTTACATAGACATGCCCCGCCCACCAACCCCACCCCAATCAGCAAGCCAGCATCCGGTCCGTATGGATAAAAGGAGTAGTTCAACGTCCGCATTCCCCCCCTCCAGACATACCCACGTAGCCTCCACTGTTCCAGCTGTTCTCTCAGGCAACCAGGCAACACTCTGCCTCCTCCCCCCTGGACCTGGCGGGAGGGAGAGGCAGCCAAGGTAAGGCATAAGCCCCCCCTCATCCGGCTTGCTTCCCTCAAATGTCCAGCCAGAGGTGGGGATGTCTCCGGTGTCCGTTTCCTCGGAGGGAGGCACCCACGGCGTCTGACGACCATGCTGACTCCTACCTGCTGGTCAGGAGCCGGGCCCACTCCCAGCTGCTTCCCAGGAGCCGGGCCAACATGTGGAGGCTGGGCCAACTCCCAGCCGATCTTCGGGAGTTTCCACGGACTCCCAGCTGACGTGTGCACGCTGGGCCGACTCTCAGCTGGTGGTGTGTAGCGGCCCCACCGGTTACCCGCCGACATCTGGATGCCGACCTGACTCTCAGCTGACTGTCAGGAGTCAGGTGGTGCTCATGACCTCCATGCAGATTTCAGTCGGCTGCTGGCTGTATCCTCCCCGTCTCCCAGCTCATGGCAAGCCCAGGGGCTTGACAATGTGTCATGTGACCAACCCAATTTTATAACATTTTTTACAGTGGTTATTTACTGAATAATCACGGACATTAAATGAATGTTGCAGGTATTTAACTTAACCCATTGTCCACAATGGGCTTTTTTTTTTTTTTTTTTTTTGCTGGTTTCCAACAAGAAATGTCATAAATCACAGTGATGTGACCACAGGATGCTGCAAACAAACTGGTTGCTGAGTGCACAAAATTTGATCACCTGAACATTGGGAGAGAAGGCTGGCTTCTAAAACTTCAGATCCAGGTAATAAGTACCTCTTTTTAGGTCCTTTTCTAAAAGACTGGTTGCAAGTTGAGAATTACCTATATTTCATTGCCCTCCTCCCAGCTATTTCTATACATACAGTAGCTTCATATAAGAAAACATGATTTAAAAAAATGCTTGTTTATGATGTAGTTTCCATTTTGGTGGGTGAGATTTTTCATAAAGGCATGAACAAAAAAAAAAAAAAAGAGCCATGGAGGAATGATAAAGCTGTAATCACTTTACTTTTTGTCTCTACCTCAAAATCATACAAATTGGTTCTTTATAACAGCAGGATTGAGCCAGAAACCTACCATTTTTCCTTTAAGCAAATTTTGGGTTAGTGAAAAACAATTATTGCTGTCATTGTTGGTGGAACTGCATTTACAGTTTTATGTTTCCATTCAGAAATGTCTTCAGTTTGTTTCTTCTACCTCATCATTTCAAGGATGATTATAAGATAATTTCTAGATATCTGAAAAAAATGATTTAATCAACATTGATGTTGTTAATCCAGCAGTTGCATCTACAGTTTGGTCATCAAACTGGTTTCTGTTCAAGTGGTCTAAATCCTTGTCTTTTTCTAACAATTACTGTGGAGAAGAAGAGAATTCAGAATAATCAAGAATTACAAAATCAGATAAAATAAAATTCCCAGATATAAAACCTATTTTCTTTTTTCTTTTCTTTTTTGGAAATGTCCTACCATTATTTGTTACACTTTTTCCCTAGTATGTTGAAGCCCTTCACCACATCAATTAATTTTTTAAAGATGTTTCCTCATGTAATCTCCATTATTATACATTGGAGCTTTAATTTAATTAGAAACTATTGTATTTTATTACACTTGTGTAATAATCATAATATAGAGCAGAAAAGTGTTCATTATGTCTTCAAACTAACAACCTGTTGGCTTAGGTAAGTGAGCTGTTAAGTTTAGAAACTCAATATTTTAGCTTTGTGACACATTAACTAGTCATTAACATACACACCGCATGCTGCTAAAACTACAGAACCAATGGCAGTAATTGTGGAAAATAAAGGGGTCTCACATTCACAGATAATGTGAAGCATGACATAAAGGCTCATTGAAATGTCTTACAAGGCATTGGAATATCTTCTGATTTATTGAGAGGATGATTTTCTTAAAATCTCCTTCCTGTAATATTTCCAGCATGATTTCTCTCTATTCTTTATTATAAAGTGAGCTGCTAGTCTCTGAATAAACCAGGGTGAGAACTTGGAAAATACTGGCACATAATTTGTTAATATTGTTGATCTTCCAATATGATGTTATTAACCCGTGTCCTTGAAACATGCAGTAAAAATCTTGGAAATTTTGGGAATATAATTATGGGCAAGACTTTTGCAATTCAGGAATACCGAAGAAGACTTATAATGATTGCTAATATCATGTCATAAAACTGAAGAGCTTGAATGATTTAGTGGTTAAGATGCTGGATTAGGAGTAGGAAGATCAGACCCCAGTCCATGACACTCTTTGGATCACAAGGGCCACCCAACTTATCTCACAGGGCTATGAGAAAAACTGGAATTTATGTATGCTCCCATAAGCTCCTGAAGGAAATATGGGATCTAAATCTAAACAATGAATAAATACATGGAACAAAGAGAAGCTGGTTGACAGAACAGGTAAAATGAGTTGGTCATATTAAGACTGCTACTTGAGCCCTAGCCCACCCACCCCATTTTTTTTTTTAACAAGGATCAACTGAGACCTCAGCACCTAGTTCTCATTGGCTGATTTTGAAAAAGCTAAACAGGTCTGGACCAGATTAAGGATTGGATGAGAGATCCAAGGTTATGGAACAGATCAGGAAGTCCAAAAGACACTTCTGAAGAAAGCAATAATAATGCACCTCCATGCTTATGCCAAGAAAACAGCATGGATAAACTGTATCCACCTAGCCTTCAGGCTTCAAATTCAACTCAAAGAATTAACCCAGTTTATATCAGGAATATTCAACAGAAGATTGACTCAAGAACCTCCCCTCCCATCAGCACCAACAAATATGACTAATGGTTATGAATGGGTAGAGCTGGTATCTAGCAATATCTGAAAGCCATAGGTTGTACTTTGAGCTGGATCAAAATTCATTTCCTACTTGTGGCTTGGCCACCACAGGACTTTTAAATTAGTCTCTTTCAAAGTGTTTATCTCTGGTCTGTGCTTCATACAAACAAATAAATCAGAGATGAAAGATTTTAAACACCTGTGTCACATCTAGCAATTGTTTCTCATTCTGCAAACATTTCCAGTTGCTTTTTGTATAGGAAAAAAAACAGTAGTCAGGGAAAGTTATCCATGAGTCATTTGATTCTCAGTAAATCTTTCACTTTCATTTTTTAACACTGTAGTAATTTTAATCCTAATAAGATAAAATGAGAATCTGTGTTCTTTTAATGATTTCTGGGATAATAATTGCATTGAATCACCATTTTTATTCAATATTGATTTGCTGCCATTAATTTGCTTTTTATAATTATTTTACTGTATCTACAGAATATACCATCCTGTTCACCATCACCATCCCCAAGTTGTAGCAATTACAATGATTCTTTCCACATTATTTCAAATCTCTCCTAATGTGTCTGTCAGCCACCTTTTCACAAAGCTATTTTTCTGTCTTTGTTTCATGATATCAAGTAATATTAGTGTTTAGTGAATGTAATTATGTCATTTTCATTCTACAGTCTTTTAGACATAAGGACTTGTATAAAAGCTTTGGTTATCTAGAATTTTAAATATAATATTAAAACACGGTTATTGCTAATTTTAATAGACAAGCTTTATTAATAAGCACATACAATTGCAAGGTGTCAAGAAAAGTTCAACTGTATTAATTTTCTCCTTGGCAGCACACAAAATTAGAAACATAATTAATCCTTTGTTTCTCTCCCAGCCCAACTCCTTTTAAACTCAGAAGTACCTTAGGTAGAAACATTTGTGTTTAAAATCTATTACCAATATCACTATCTACTGGAAGGCAACCACTGGCAAAGTTCATATCATATGAACAAAGATAGCATTATAGCAGGGGTTTTCAAACTTGGCTCTTTTATGACTTGTGGACTTCAACTCTCAGAATTCTTCAGTCAGCATGCCTGGCTAAGGAATTCTGGGAGTTGAAGTCCACAAGTCATAAAAGGGCCGAGTTTGAAGACCCCTGCATTATAGCTTAAAATTATGGAGGGCCACCAAACACTAAGATATTTATCTAAAATTGGGCTTCCTTTCCATGCTAATGAATTGTAGTTGAATTTACTGGAATTTCAAATCACAAATACAAGATTACACATTTCCTCTTAAATATAGGAGACCTTTAGAATATCATGCTTGAAAAATTGCAATAGGATCTTACCATGCTATTTTCTATCTAAGGAAATACTGGAAGTCAGAAAAGGTTGCAAATTCCAAGAACATTATGATTGTCTATACTAGCATTTATCAGCAACAAAAAGAAAAAAGAAAAATGAAGAGCTTTTCCCAGAAGATAGAATATATTATTGAGGCCAAATATATTATTAAACTAGACTTTTGTATGGAACATTCTAGTTATATATCTGATATCATTAGTGCAAACATGATTCAAGCTAGCTGATTCCAGTAGAACATGACAGGAGCTATATTTTGTATATTATATACTGTATCAGAAACGCAGTATATATTGGATTTTCTGTCTGCATGTTGTACTGACGTGACTATTTGTAGAGTGGTCTAGGGTAGTTTATCACTATTTTATCCCATGACTTTATTAATTATAAACCAAATCCAATTATGATTGACTTTTTTCCAGCAATAGATGGGAACATACTATCTTATATTTCTATGAGGTTTTTATGCTACTGACTAGCTAAGAAAATACACAGATCTCTTTCTGTCACCTAGGCACATAGGATGGACTGATTGGCTGCAGAACATTTCATTCAGCAACTGTCAGTCAAATTCCTTTCTCTACAATTTTGATTCAAAATGTTCCAAGAAGATTATTTAAAAATCAGGCTCCCTTACGTGATGCTCATATTCAAATCACAACTTTAAGACATTCTGCTCTTTTTCCTCCTCCTCAGACTTAACCATATGTTCATATCCTCCTTTCTGACCCCTTCCTGCAAACAGCTTGTAAAGAGTATGAACAGAACATCATGTGGAAATTTCTCCTAGTATCTGTGGAGCAAAAGAGAACATTACCAATCTAGAAGGTTTAGAAAAATTAGTGATAAATTAATTGCATCGGATTGTACAGGTTTATTTTTATATATATTCTTCAGACTTACAGGAGAACTGGGATGTACATGCTTGCTGAAATGTACACATGTTAAACTTTTCAGTGCCGTTTATAACTAAAAATATACAAAATGGTGCTTATTAAAAATAGCACACAAAATGAAAATATTAAGGAGAAATAGAGGCATACATTCAATCTATTCCGTGTATATGGATTAGGAAAATGCTTGAAAAGTGCATTCTCCAGGAACAATGTACAAAAAAGAGTGTGTATTAGGAAAACTGCAAATGAAATGCTCCCTTTTTGGCTAATCCTCAAAATGATGCATAAATAGGGTTCATTAGAATCTGCAGGTCATAACATAAAATAAAGACTTATATCTACAGTATAAGCATGTCTCCTTTCCCATTGCTTATTTAGCAAACTCTGCTTAAAGTTCAATTAGTAGATGACCACGTCACTCACTTCAGTTAGTATATGTTAGTTAGTGAGATTGTCAGCAAATATATAAATGATTCAATCAATAAATATATGTTTGAACTTTTTGATTTCAGGATAAAAAAGTGCTCTTTCAAGAATATGAAACATTTCTCAAATTAAAAAAGTAATCCTAATATGGCTTAAGGATCTCAGGCAATCAGGAATTGCTTATGGAATGTGGAGTTTCTGTGGAAGATTTGGCTAAATGGTGACCTGATTGATAATAAATAATCTTAAATTTTTGGCCCAAATTATTCAGATTAATCTAAAATTCCAAGTATTTTCTTTCAAAGCTGTGTATGTATGAACAGTAGGGCTGGTCAGTTCTTTGAAGTGATGCTTCATTTTATTAAGATTTCAGCTACAAGTGCTATTTAAAATAAAATGATGAAGCAGTACACTGTTAGTGAAGTGGAGTAGTGTTGAAAGTAGAACAGCCTTGCCTCCATGGACAGTCAATGTGAGTTATCAGCAAAACACTTGATCTTGCAGGTGATCCAGATTCCCTTAACAGATAGACATGCACATTTCCCAGATCATTTTCCAATAAGTGTAGAAAGATGCATCGCAGCCAGTCTCACCATCTGCTTTACTACACGAGAAATGTCAATTTGGTTTCTGAGCAATGCAGAAGTACTCTATTGCTCCATAGCTTCAATGCTTTTAGATCTTCTCAGACTGAATTACTAAAATGGGACAGGTACTTTTCAAGGGGCACCCAAAATGTTGTAAATATGATCTTCTGCTTTCATTTAAGCATGTGTGTTTTGTTTATCTATAATTGTTTAAAATCTAAATCTTAAAAAGGCACAAGAAATAACAGGAACAAGTTAATGCAAACAGTAAATGCATGAAAATACAAGCTATTAAAACATGCTACAAATGATAATTTCACATCTGGTGCTGCTATTTCCCCACCAATTATGTCCTATAAACCTTTCAGAACAGTCATGTTTGGAAGGTCAAAAGACTGGAAACCACCAACTTTTAGAGGTAAAGTTCCCACAGAAACTGGCCACCCACTTCTTGTTAGATAGAAATTTCTATTTAGTCATGTTGGGATAATAGGCAAATACTGTTTTAATACATTCAATTTAGGAACATAGGAAACACCCTTGGATAAGTTAACTCATCACTATCTAGAACATATTGGCAATCCTTTTAGAGGTTTCAGACTGAAGTCCTTCCATTTATATTTTGTGATGCCAGGAATTGTACTTGTAGGGATATATGAACCAGCCATGATCCAATTTAACCTTGATTTGAAATTCAACATTTGTAACATTGTAAAATTTGGTTTGAATATGAAATTGAAGGCAACAAAATTTGGTTTAATCAAACAGAGATTCAATTTGATGAAGCCTTTATCTGAAAGCGATAATGGGTAAGTCTCAGAATGTCTGCATTGACAAAACTGACAAGGGGAGATTGTAGATGGTATAAAAGTCTGTATTATTAGTATCAGTTAAGAAGTATTATGACCTCTACAAGCCTACCTATTGGAGTTGATGGAGATCTCTCTGGAGATTCTTCTATTAGAAATTCTAGGAGGCAATCTTGACTTTTTTTTTTAATAGGCAATCTTGACTGATACCGGAAGCTGGGTAGGACTAGATTTGAATCATAACTATTAAGTTCTTGATTTCTATTTGCCTGAAAGGAGGCAGAACACTTTTGTATTGTTTTCCAAGAGAACTACATGGATTTCTCCAAAGAGTCATCAGAAGCTCAACTCAATTTGGGGCAACTGTGGAAGAAATGATGAAGTGAAGATGGTTCTGCTAAAAGTGGAACAGATAATTGCAGCAGAATGACAAGCTGGTAAGTAGACTGTTCTTTGTAATTCTTTTCCATAAACAGAGAGAAGACTGCTGTCTAGCAATAGGTTTAGAGTTCTGGGAGATGAGAGAATAGCCATCTTCATTAACATCTTTAAGGACATTGGGTTTGCATACCTTTTTTTTTCTAATCATTTTTGGAAGTTGCTTGTTAACTGCTTTTCATCTATTGGGAACCTTTCAATTGACAAGTTTTACATCACTGGGTAACTTTCCTTCAATCCTTAGCAAAAGAAGTTTTAAATACAAGTTTAAAGTCTTATTTTTCTTTTCTGAAAAGAAATAAAGTTTTAAGACATTATTTGAAGGGAATCGGGATCAAGAATGTTAAAAGAATGTTAAAGGAAAAGGAAGGAATATAAAGTTGATTTATTTGATCAAGATTACAAAAGATATGTTGCTATCTCTGGTGACTCTTAAATGAAAATTTGCTCATCAGCACTGAAATGGTAAGGTTTTAAAGGATTTGTTTATAGGTAAGAAATGGGATATGGGAAGAAGAGATAATTCTTGTATTATAAGAGAAAGCAATAACTTACTAAAATTGTTGATATTTGTGATGAAGAGGGGAGTCACTTCTTTATAAGATGTGTCCTATCTTTTTATTTACTACATTATTTTTCTTTTCTATTATCTTTTTATTTTACACACCTTCTGTTTTTTATAGTTTTCATTAGCTTTTTATCATTGTAGTTGTTTTTTTTAATAAAATTACTATTAAAAAATCAAACTTGACTTGAAGGGGACATTAGTTACTATTGTTAGAATGTATTAAGGCAGGTTTACTTGGAAGGGGGTTGGGGACAAAATGAAAGATTCAATTTATTGTGCTGCTATTTTTTTAAAAAAAGAATTTGTTCTTCTTTGATCTGCTTCCTTTCTCCAAATCCATGTCCTTTTATCCTTATTCTTCCTTAACTTTCAAACAATTTGTCTGACCTACAGCATAGACCCTGCTTGTTTTTGTGTCCAACTTGTCTATAGTTCTTCAGATCTTTCAGATTCCATTTCATTCATCTTTTATTCTCTCTTCTCCCCCAACATTAAAGTGACCCCCATTCCTCAACTGTTTTCTTTCTATTATGGATTTTCTCTTCCCCCCTCCTTTTTTTTTTTTTTTTTTTGCTACTTCAGTACTTGAGTGGTTATGACATATTATGCTATTGTTATATTCTTGGGTATAACATAGACTTTTTGCATCTAGTGGAATATTATATATTGTACTAAAGAATAATAATACTATCTTTCAGAGAAAAAAAATGTTACACAAGTAGCACATAATGCATCATTCAAGGAAGAAGGTTATCTTCCTAATAAATTGTGGCTACAACTTTGTCTGGAAAGCCAATGTTCAGAGATGATATATTTTGTAATCTTTGGTAAGAACTTAGTTTTTAAACAGTTGTTGAAAGTTTTTTTTTAATGATTAACTTGGAGTAGGAGACCTTTTTTGCATTGGTTCAGTACACCTTGTCTTTGCTGGACAATTCGAAGGCTGTATACAGTCTTTTTTCAATCCCTGCTTTTAAAAAAGGTCAGGGGACTACTTTAAAAAATACCACACTGAAACTTTGAAACTAGCCAGTGGATTAATGCCTTCTCAAAGGTCTACATTCCCTGCTATTTTCATCCCATTTTGCCAAGAAATGAAATCTATGCTACAAGAATGTTTGCAATACTGGGGAAAAAAAAAACAGAAAATCAATAGAATTGCCTTCAGGTTGGTGATGCATGCTTTCATCAGGAAAACATGCAGTGTTGTGTGCTAAGGGGAATATATTTGAGGGGGAGGGGGAGGAGGAGGCTGAGACATTTAGCCAGCTGAATATACTTTGTGCTCCTGTAAGCAAACATATTCATCAGCCTTCTTCAAGAAAGAAAATAGATATCAAGAAGATAAGACAATTTCATGTTCTTGTCACTTCAAATTCCTTAAGGAAGTCTCCTTCCCTATGTGATCCTCTTTAATCCACACAAAATCTTTCCTAAAGAAGGTAATATTAATACTGTGGTTCAATTTCTAGTAACAAAGTAAAATGTGAACCACTACTACTTTGAAAGGTCATGTATGATCCTTCTGTATAAAGGGGTAAACCTAAATACTATTGATTTGGTAGTTTGGCACTAATGGCTTACCGGAATAGCTTTTTTCACTGTTAATGGCTTTTTGAACCATAACACTACACATAAGGGCATCATCCCATTCCATGTAGTTTTCAATATCAGGAAGAGGAGTTGCTCCCAACAATACTGTATTTAGAATGGGTCTTCCCACTGTAAGTAAAAAACTGGCCACTCGTGCAGCATAGCCAGTTTGGCCTACTGCTTAAGGCAGAAGGTTAGAAAGCAAGAGATCGTGAGTTCGAGTTTCGCCTTAGCCATGAAAGCCAACTAGGCGATCTTGGGCCAGTCACTCTCTTTCAGCCAAACTCACTCCACTGGGTTGTTGTAGCGGGGAAAATAAAAGGAAGAAGTGTTTGTGTTGAATATGTTTGCCGCCTTGAGATATTTGTAAAAATAGTAAAGGCGGGACACAAACCAATAAAACAATGGCAAATAAAAAACAAAATCAAATAAATAAAGCCTGTTATTCCTTATTAAACATACATGACTCCTAGATGTCTAAACTAGCAGATCATACTCAAGTTCTCATACCCACACAAATTCAGCTGTTATTTGTTATCAGCTGTTATGTGACATTACTCCCTTTCAGATATTGTTCTAAGTGAAATGTATATATTGTGTATGGAGGATTTTTTGTCCTTTTGCCTCGGAAGTGAAAAACTCATCCAAGAAACTTGCCATCTCCTATGTTAACAAGAGAAGAAGAAGGAGAAAGAAAATCATAATCTTATTAAAACTAACAAGTAACAGTGATTTGTTGGTTTCTTTTTACCAAAAGCAAAGAGTGCCAGAAGATTGGTAAACTTGACCTCACACGGGGCTATAGAGATTAAAGATGAGCATACATATACATTTTATCATAGATAACTGATTGAAGAGATACAAATGGGCTACAAAGGGATCTAGGGTCTCTGTGCCCTGAAAGTAAACACTTTGTAGTGCAAGGTGTTTAGCTTTTGAAAGGTATTGTGGGAAGAATTCAGAGAAAAAAATATTTTGGGGAATATTAAAAAGGCAGAATATATTTCCCCAAAGGAATAATGGAGAAGATCTTTAAAAAGGCAGAAACTTCTCCACACACACACACACACCCAGCCAGACAACTCAGCAGAAACCAGCTTTTAGAAATGCAGATGTAATAATCCATTCAGGAAGAAATTAAGAGGGCAAAGACCCTTAAAATCTACATACTCCATCCAAATTCTAAAGACAGGAAACATAATAGGATTAACCCACCACCATCAGAATACCAGAAAGGCACACTCAGACTCAGGTCACAGTTCATGACACAGGAAATACAAAGCCTCAAACAGGAACAGGAAACAATCTCAAGAGCCCCAGAAGGTATAAAATAAACCCACTCCCTACTACATGTGGTCACTCTTTTTTTCCAAGAGCCATCTTCCTATCTGGCTCTCCTCTTCAATAAACTACAACCTTCTTTCTAAAGCAGTCACCATGTTGTTTATTCCCAGCTTGGACTGGACCCTGATGAAGATTTTTCCTTCAACAGTATGAAGGTTTCTGTTCTGATTATTGTTATAGCAGTTTCACCCTGGGTCCTATCACAAATGAAAGGAATTATAAATATACTGATTATCAGTGTCCTTGAAAATGTTGCAATTTATGGAATATTTATTCATTTATCAAATTTCTAGTCTGACTGACTCAGAATGATTCTTTACAGTTTCACACACACACACACACAAAAACATCCCAGCTATTAATGAGACAGCAAATTAACCCATCCCCTGACCTGAAGTGGCCTAAACTCAGACCAAACTAAGGGCTGGGGAAAAAATACAGGTTCTAAAGGCTTGTATAAAGGCAGATGGGATAGGGGCAAAAAAAGATTCATTTCCCGGGACTTTTTAGATGGCATCTAATCAAAAGAAGCAAGCAGATTCTGTCAGATGGTATAGGATGGTCAGATGTTGCTGGAGATAGCCAGTTCCTCAGATAACTAGGTCAGTGATGGTGAACCTTTTAGAGATTGAGTGCCCAAACTGCAACCTAAAACCCACTTATGCATCGTCGGGTGCCGGGTGGGTGTGGCCCATTGGCTGGGTGTCACCAATTGGGGTGTGTGGCCCATTGGGTGGGCATAGCTGCAGTGGTAATGGCAGACTGGGTGAGACTAAAAAGTTCAATCAATTAATTCCAACTTTGCAAGATCTTTTTGTTTCCTGCGAGAAGTTGAAATTGACTGACTGACTGATTTTTTTTTTTTTTTTTTTGCACACGGCGGCGGAGGCCTAAAGCGAAAAGGTTTTATAAAACCCAGCTGAAGGCCTAGGACTGGGGTGACAGCGCGCATGCCCACAGAGAGGGCTCTGCATGCCGCCTCTGGCACCCGTGCCATAGGTTCGCCACCACTGAACTAGGTCATATGCCCTGTAGAGATGTAGAAGTAATAACCGGCAGCTTGAATGTTACTCAGGAGCTTACAAGTAATTAATGTATCTCATGGGTATAGAAATTTTCCCATGAAACTTTGGGAAGGTGGCTCTTGAAGGTTGCTTCAAAACTTTGATGCGAGATTTAAAAAAAAAAAATACATGGAGACTTTCCAGAGACAAAGTATACAGTATTTTTAGGATAAATTCAAAAATGGTACAAAAGAGAAACATGCCTTGGGATATCCACATCAGATTTTTACACAAGAGAACAAGAGTTGCTATTTTAAAGTAAATAAACTGAGACACCTTTCTTTATAGAGAGAAGGCAAACATAACTATTTAAAGACATCCCTGCAAGAATGGCTAAGAAAAAAGAATTTGCACTAAGAGCTAAGCAAATCAGATACAGATGGAAAATTCAATTTACATTGGAAGTCTTTTTTAGAAACAAAAAAAGCATAATCATGACAATGACTGCAGAGGCTTCTTTTCTACACGAAAAATTAATTGTTTAAAACTCTTCAAATAAGGAACTTCTTGGCATTAGAAAGAATATTGGAGATGAAGGAAAAAAGAAAATTAGGAATAGTAGCAGTGTTAAATTAGCATTCAAAACAGAAAGGAAGGCATTTATCTCACTGGACATAAAATGGTTTAATTAATCTAATAAAAGAAAGACTTTTTTTAATAAACTCAAAAAACAATGTTGATATTGTTTGCTTACAAGAAATGCATATAGAAACAGGCCACATTAATGTGTTTTTTTTTAAAGGATCAGAATATTTAGCAGCATGAAAGACAAAGAAAAATATAATAGCAGACCACTTCAGAGAATTTTCTAGGCAGATACTGGAGTAATCAAAAGATTAAACAGGAAGAATTTAATTTCAAAATCAAAAATCAGAAGGCAAATTGTTAACATTGGCGTCTATTTATCATCCAAATAAAAATAAAGACCAACTTTATGGAAAACAATATTTCAAATTCTTAACAAAAATCATGGAAGGTGAAATATTTATTCTTGGAGGCATGAATGGACTGCTAAACCTGAATTTGGAGGAACTATTTCAAGGAAAATAAGAAGGAAATATTTTCCCAAAAGTCTTTCAGTATACGGAAATAAATAGAACAGAACGGGAGAATATGTAACTAGAAAATTTTCCTGCAATGTTTTTTCTTTATGTTTTTTTATTGGTAGTAGTTGTTTCTTTTTATGTTACTCAGCCATTGTTATCCAATGTACACCATTCTTTCCTTTATATTTTGTTATTCTAATAATAAAACCAAAAGGAAGGTAAAATGTACTATATTCTGGCCTGACTGAAAGATGCAGATATAGTTTGTGAATCAAAGTCCATTTAGTGATATAATTTATGAATCAAAGGCCATTCACTGATACCATTTGTGAATCAAAAGCTATTCATTCCAAATCCCCAAGGTTATATGTCATGAGGCAGTATTTATGAAATGAATACAGGAATGATTATTAATAATTAAAACCACTGCAGCCAGATATATTGGTCATTATATTATATAGACAAGCAAATCCAGAAACTGCTCAGACTCCATTACGGAAATAACCATTCCTTCTTGCTAAAAAAGAAGAAGAAATAATAACAATAATTATATTTCCTGGCCTCCTTATTGATAATATTCTTATACATGAAGTCCTATTACAAAGAGTGCATCCCAGTTCAAAAGCTTATTGGCCTGATAGGACAATTCCAGCTACAAAAGTATTGCAAATCATTTGTAGTGTGTCTCAGATGGACACCTTGTCATACTTGTTGCAACCTGCTACAGGGCAGATAGAAGAAGTGGTGCAAATTCACAATGCCTTCATGGTAACACAGAGACTGTTTTAAATGCCAGAGTGTATTCCTAGTCCAATTTGCTATGCTTTCCTTTCACACTAAGGTTCCTATGAGGGCTCACATTTCCATCTAAGGTTATAAAAGAATCTGTTTCAAAAACATTGAACTGGATTGCAATTTCACTCGAGTCTTTTCAATTTGTCTGCTTAGTACCTTTCCCCATAATGGCTACAAATGATTAATTGGTTAGAGGTGACGTTGCTTAGCAACCATTTCATTTTATTATTCTATTTCCTTTTTAAAAAAAAAAACCCAAAAACCCCAATATGTTAGTATTTGACCTCAAACATGCATGCACACATACACTGACACAATAAAAGAACTAAAACTGAATACTAAAATAAATACATACTATTTGCTAGTATGCAAATTATTTACTATGCCAATATTAGGAAATATTTTATTATTTATTTCTAGAGCTGCCCAACTCAACCAAGTGAGTCTGAGCAACTTACAATTCTTATAAAATAATTAAAACAATTTAAAAAAATCATTAAAAAAACATCCACGAAATAAATAAGTGTATAAACAACAGCCGTGGTGGTTAATCAGCTAATAGCAAAGCCAAGTAACAAGGCACTTAACACATTCTGAGCCCCAGGCCTGGGTGCATAGCCAGGTTTTTAAAACTTTACAAAAAGCCAACAGGGTGGGGACATTCTAATCTCCATGGGAAGAATTACAAGGACTACAGCAGAAAAAAGGGCATCTTCTAGTTCCCTCCAGTCAAATTCCCTAGAAGAGAAAGAATGCTTGAAGGAAAGATGTACAATATGCTGAAAATTTCCAGGTGATCCCTAGACCCTAGCAAAGATTTAAAGCTACAACATTTCTTTGTTCATATCTGGGGGAGATCTGGATGTTTGCAGTCCAAATCCAGCAAACCTATTTAAAGTTGCACATGGTATCTCCTATGTCTTTGTAAATGCATAACTACATACATGCAGTATATATATGGACAACAACCAGGAGGGCACCTGTGGTATTATAGTATGAAGCAGGGTTCCTCAAAATGGTCAGTACTGACACCGAAAAGTCACCTAAGAAATCAATATATGGCTGAGAGTCAAAACAGGGTCACTAAATGTCTGGGTGTCAGTAAGTGTTGATAAACGATGGCAGGTTGATTGGGGTTAATTAATCTGTTAGGATCTTCGTAGAGCTCCATGCTAATCCCTAATTCTGAAGATGAGGTGGCTAGTGAAAAGATAATGTTACCCATGATTGGGATCACCCATCAGGGAGAGCAGCTTTGAGGTCATTATTATGGTTAGTGGCACAGTCATCCAGATGTTTAGACTGGATGTGGCATTTTTATTCACCTATGCAAACCTTCCCAAGGTTCTGGGATAGGCAGATGTCTCATTTGATGGTGTTAAAGGTATCACCACAGTATATATGATGTTCCAAATAAAACTGCTTTTTGCAATATACTGATGTTGATTTTGTCAGTATTATTATATGCACAAAAATGCAAAACCAGTTACCAGATTTTTAGCTTTATAAGTTCTTCCCAAGAATCTAGGATGTTGTAATATATCAGTGTAGTGTATATAACCAGATTCAAGCAGTGTAATTGAAAAATGGACATTTTTGTCAGTGTATATATTTTCTTAGTGCCCTACAAGATCTTTTTCGTATAGTACTCAGTGTGTTGATAATCATTGGGACCACCATTATTATGGTTTGTGCCATAATCTTTCAACTTTTATTTTTAGATCTTAATACTTTGTAATCTTCTCCAATTCTTTGTCTTCTATTCTATTATCTCCTGGTGTTGCTGCATCAATTATCCACAGTTTCTTCTTTTGTACCACAGTTAAATCTGGTGTGTTATGAGCCAAGACTTTATTAGTTTGTATTCATAATCCCACAATATTTTAATTTCCTCATTTTCTATTAATTTTTCAACTATGTGTTCCTACCAATTTTCATTACTGGCACATGATTATGTTTAGAAATATTCCAGTGAATCATTTTGGCAACTGTGTTATATTGCTGTTTATAACTATTTTGTCCAATTTTATTGTGGAAGCTGAGTATATGATCTACTCTTCTTCTTTCTCTTTGCACAATCTGCACTTTGAATCATTTGATGATTTTTCAATTCTGGACTTGATTGCACTAGTTCAAATAACTTGGTCTTGAACAACCAAAATCAAGTCTTCCATTTCTTTTTTAAATCTTCCAGGTTGCCAGGTTTTATCTTTATCCACTTTCCCCTTAATCTTTTGTAAAATTTTCCTTGTCAGCCTTCTATTTGTGTTTTTATTACATTATTTCAATAGCCACATTTTGTTTCCTGCACATTCAGTAAAAGTTCCAATTTTTAACTTGCCCCAGTGCTTGTTCATGGCTGTCTTTTATGTAATCATGTTATTCTTATTTGACAGCTTGTATGGCTTGAAGTAAATCTCTGCCTCTGTGGAGCAGGTATAATCTATCAATATCAGTATGAGGATGTAATGCATACTGAACAGACATTTGCTTTCTCTCTTTTTTTGGTCCAAACTGTTAATTCTAGTTAATAATTCTAGAAATGTATTGTGTCACAGGCATGAACCAGGGGGATCTGACATCATCTATCTCCAGTCTACAACATAGTCCTTTCAATAGTTCCAAGAAGGCTCCACACCCATTTGCACTATTCAGGTGACTCTGAAGATACAGATAAGCCTGTACAGGTAGCAGTAACAACTCACTAAAAGAATGCAAATGAACAGCTGTCAGCAAAGTATATAAATCATTTCGTTCCCCACCATCCAGTCAGAGCTGAAGAAGCTTCTTGGGTAAGAAGCGAAATGTTTTCAAAGAAAAACAAGAAAGTCCAGTTGCCTCATGGAAAAGCATTTTTGGGATAACTATGACCTGGATGGCTGAGAATCTCCATAGACATAAGCTGAAGAGTTTGGCAATAATGACAGCCTTGCTAGGGACCTTCAGTTTCTCCAGTATCCTGGAATTTCAATTAAAACTAAAAGGAAGCTTTAATGACAGAAATCATCTTTTGATGTATGACAGAACACAAAAGCAGCATAATCAAAAGAGAACCCTACAAATGAAGTAGAAAATTGGAAAATTCCTGTAGGGGAATAGAGAAAACCTTCAGAAAATTGAAAGACCACATTTGGAATCATACTAATACTGGTAGTCCTCGACTTACAAGAGTTCATTTAGTGACCATTCAAAGTTACAACAGCACTGAAAAAAAGACTTAAGACCATTTTTCACAATTTCAACCAATGCAGCATCCCCATGGTCATGTGATCAAAATTCAGACGCTTGGCAAAGAACTCGTATTTATGACAATTGCAATGTCCTGGGATCCTGTGATCACTTTTTGCAACCTTCTAACAAGCAAAGTTAATGGGGAAGTCAGATTACCTTAACAACCCTGCTACTATCTTAACAACTACAGTGATTCACTTAACAAATATGGCATATGTCATAAATATGGCAAAAATATCAATACTCACTTAACAAATGTCTCACTTAATAACAAAAAGTTTGGGCTCCATTATGGTCCTAAATCAAGGGCTACCTGTGGTTTCAGGGAAAAACAGGAACTGTCAGCTTTGTCTTCTTCGGGAAAAGGCTTAGCACTAAAAAAAAAAAAAAAAGAGTGAGCTGTAAGAATTTATTTTAGGAATGTGGTATTTCAGCTTATGAACAAGAAGAAAAGCAATATCATAGTTTTGATAGTAAAACCCCCCATCATTCTTCTTTTATGCTTGGGGGGAAAGTGACTCTCCACAACAACAATAAAAATCCAGGCCAATGTGCTATTGTCATACTGAAAATTACCTAGAATGGCACCTTTCGCTTCTACCTCTTGAACATTCTTACATGCTACCATCATTCCTACATTCAGGAATATAATTGAGATATTATTCATTGTTCTTTCCTCAAACCATCATTCATTTTTGTGCCTGGCTCATGTTGGTCTCTACATCAGTGTAAAGGTTCCAATAGACAAAGACAAATAAAGCAGAACTCTGAGGCTTGGAAATTCCTCAGAGAATATGTTTATTAGTTACAAAGTATCAACATGTCAAAAGTTTAACCAAGTCTGAAGACACACGTAACAATTCCACAATATAAAGTTAAGAAACCCCACCTCTAAAGCTATGCAAGCAACTATGTTCCCCAATACATCTTCTTGGCGGGCTTTTCATGAAATGCCCAACCTGCAGTCTCGGGAGCAGCCAATGACCTTGGTTCCCATGGGACAAAAGAATATTTTGACTAGCCAAGCACCTGGCAATCCCTCCTCGCACCTTTCTATGTGTCAACCAAAAATGAATAGGGAAAATGGCTACAGCCACATTCATTTTTAAAGTTGACAGTCAATTTACTTGCTCACAATGTCACAAGCCATTAGATGTTACATAGGTTTCTTCTTCCTCCTCCCCCTCCTCCTCCTCCTCCTCCTCCTCCATCCATCCATTATAGCAAAAGTATTCCTATTAGCAATCATTTTAAAGAAATAAAATACATGTATAATGTGAAGGTATCCATAGCTAAGTAGAAAACAGATTCAGTACAATCCTAGGCATTTTCTCAAAAATAAGTCCCACTGAGTTTTTGGAAACCTATTTCCAGGTAAATATTTATAGGATTTCAATCTTAGCTAAGGTAAATACTCCTGGTGACTGAAAGTATAGATTAGCGGCACAAAGTTAAGATGTATCATGTGAAGTCTTTGAGAATCAGAATTCTGCAGCTCATCCTAATGGAATTCTCCTACAGAGTTCTAGGAATTCATGTTCTAAGCATTCAAATTCCAAGCATGGAGTTTTCTCAAAATTCAAGGAAATGTAACCATTAAAAGAGCTGAGGGGAAGTCTGAGGTGTCAGGAAAAAAAAAAGATTTTTGTTGTTGTTATTGTATATGAAGCACATGGAGCAACATCCACTCCAAGTCCATCCGAGGGTTTTTCTCTGCACGTACCAATATGGATGCATGGAATGCTTTGCCATTGCTACACTCCCTGCCAGCAGCTCAACTGCAGATAGATGGCTGAGTTCATGGGACAACATTGTGTACCAAATGGTGCACAGCACAGGCCAACAGAATTGGATCCTGATAGATTTGCACAACATGGTAAGGCTGTGTGGTGTCATGGTTTTAGATTACGATTGGAGAGAGGATCAAATCCATCCACCACATCCAGCAAGCTTCTTGTTGATAACGAGCTAGTCACTACTTCTCATAAATGTTACATGAATGGTAGCAAAATTGGAGTGGGAAGGACAGCTTACTTTGAGCTTTTGAAGGAAAGCTGGGGCATACATTGTAAATAAACTTTGAACAAACTCAACTTGTTCAAACAGCTGTGGGTTGTTGTTGCCTTTTTTAAGCTGCTTTACTTTTTTATCATAAGAGGAATTTTACAAGGTGTTATGCGATACCGTATGCAATATATTTTATGGTAACTTGTTGTAATTTATTCTTCCTTTCTTTGGGGATTGTTTCATTAATGAAAAGCAGATTGTACATTTTATAAATAAATAAAATGACTACCATAATTATTATGGCTCTTGGAACAGGAAGAAAAGGATTACACGGGAGAACATTTTCTTATTCTTCTCTCATTTGATTATGCTACAATTTCTATTTTCATTTACTATTATCTTATATTTGGAATTAATGTAGCAGAGGTTCCAGGCAGTGATGGGGAAGGCTATTATAAAGAATGCAAGGATTGCCAAAGAATCCAAGTAAAGTTATGATAAAGAATCCAGAGCTGGTACTAATATTGCCTCAATAAACCTTCCCACAAGGCGATCTTTATTTTTTTCAAACAGATAAGTTTATACTATGTATAAAGGGTAATTATGAGGCTTTTATCATTTCTCTGGAGAAATTTGGAGCCTATTTAAGGGCAAGCTTCTCCATCTTACCCAATTAAAAAATACAAAATTCTTCTCCAGTGTTTGCATATGAGCTACATTTCAACAAAAGAACAGAGCAACTAGTTTTAAGGGCGTTACTTCTAAGGCTCCATTTATTTCAAAGTTGTCTACCACAAGAAATTAAACAATTGTCTGATACTGAAAGCAATCGCAGAGTAAAAATCTTCCTGAAGCTAGCAACACAACTGATTTTCTGTGTTAGAAGTAAAAGGAGATGAGTCCATAAAGTATTCTTTGCCATTTTCATAGACATCTTGTTTCATGCCTGAGTGCTGGGAATCGACTTTTGGTTTGGGATGTAAGACTATAAGGTTTATGTGTCACTTGTATTACTTTGTGGGAGTTACTTTCATTAATTGTTCTGCATGTTAACGGTCATTTAATCCCGTGTTCGACAATCCAGCAAGTACCATTTTATAAAGGTTAATGAAGCCTTTAGGCAATTATGATCTTTATAATACTCCCTGACCTTTGTGAAGTAGTTTGGTGGTTCTTCTTTTTAATTGCTATTGGCAGTGAATGTTTCTTTGAGTGTGTGTGTGTGTGTGTGTGTGTGTGTGTGTGTGTGTGTGTGGTGGGGGAAGGAGGGGACAGAGAATGTTGTCACTATAAAATGTTAGATGTAGAAAAACTATGCAACAGTTTCATTTAAGCACATATTTGTAGTATGCCATTTCCCACCTAAAACATGGCAACATCAGGAATGAGTCTAGCCCATTTTTTTTCCCAGAACAGGAACAAACCATTCCTGATGTTGCTGAACTTCAGCTCTTATAATCTGTGGCACATTTCCCAGATTAATACAGTATTTAGCAACATCTGGAGGGTCCCATCACATTCTAGGGATTCATAATGGTGTTGACATTCAGGACATGGTAGATAATGAAGGAAGCTATGGCAGACTCTTTGTTATCATGTACTGTGATGTCATATTAATTTATTAGCGATTCCAGTCAGGCTGTATATAGAGTTGGGGCAACTGAGATAGTTCTAGTGTTTGTACTGACTTCAAAAAAACATGTGGTTCATAATTAACAAAATGTGTTCCATTACCTTCCTATAAAGATTGTAATATATTGTCAAACATATCTCCTGTTCAGATAGTCTTAAGACATCCGTGCAAAGGCAACATTACAAGAAGAATACACTGACAGCATCTATCCAAGTATTTAAGAATTCAGCAAATACAATTTATAAAGATGATATTCTCCGTAAGGGAGGCTACAAATGATTGTCATATTTCAAGAAAGCTGATAAACCTCTAGAAGGATAAGACATGACATGTTCAATTTATTGACTTAATCTGTTCATTGCATATGTTTTCTAAAAGAAAATGTAGAATTGTGTGATTTATATCAGAATTTGGTTGGTGTTTGTTTATAGACAGAATTTATCATTTCAGTAATATCCAATATGCATAATACTACTTTGAAGATCAAGAAAGAGGCAATCAGCTTGCACGGTAGGATAAAGTGGAATAAATCTCATGTTTCAATTTTCAGGTGAAAAATAGCACTTTCAGAAATCATGAATGCATATGTTGAAAGCATGTTTTGAACACTTTTGCAAAAGTGTGCAAGTTTTTTTACTAGTTTGTTTTCTTCTGCTAGTTTATCTTGCCTCTCTTAGACTTAGATTAATTATATGGGCAAATCCAGTGAAGCAAGATTGACACCGTGAATTGTATAAAATGAACAACTTCACTTTATTTAAGGTACCATATATAGAGATTAGGAGATGCTGGCTCTAGGAAGGCTGTCTTTCACTCCAGGCACAACTGACCAAGCTAAAATCATTATATCAAGAGAAAATAAAGACCACTAACCAGTGTTTTATACAATAGACAACAAATAATGAACTGAAGCAATCACAAAACAGTTGCAATGCAAAGCAAAAGTATATGTGTTTAATGCAAAAAGAGTTCTAATTTAATTTAGATATAGCTGAAAAGGTTGCTGTCTAAACCCTGGAAAGCTAAAAAATCAGCATAACAAGTCAATTATTCAAATCTGAATAAGATGGCTTCTCACATTCTAGTAGGTGCCTATGTAGATTGTTGCTAAAAAAAATAATAAAAGAATGCTGGCTTTCAAATAACTAACAATTTCTAAGAAATATACAATCTGCAACCAAAGAAGGCACAACATGTAATTTCATTTAGCAATAGCAATAGTACTTAGACTTCTATACCGCTTCACAGTGCTTTACAGCCCTCTCTAAGTGGTTTACAGAGTCAGCATATTGTCCCCAACAACCTGGGTCCTCATTTTATTGACCTCAGAAGGATGGAAGGCTGAGTCAACCTTGAGCTGTTCCAAACTGAACTCCTGGAGTGAGCAGTGAATTAGCCTGCAGTAAGGCATTCTACCCACTACAGCTCCATTTAAATAAATGACTGTAAATACATTCATGATAGAATTTATCCATCATGAGCAAAGTTGTAAGCTCCAATGAGTGGTGGAAATATTATGTGGATATGTATGTTTCCCGGTTGTGACACAAGATGAATGAATTTGCCTGCCTATGTAGCAAGTATAAAAGTATAAATTGAAAGGATGCATTCAATTTGTATCTTTGATTGATTCCCACACTCTCTGCTTTCAGAAAGAACATTGTGGCATGATATAAATTAGTTTTAATATGATTTTTTTCTTACAGAATACATAATTATTGTTTAAATTCTTTCTAGAAATTATTGGTTTATGTTCATTATGTTTTTAAAGATTTTAATTCTGGTTAATATGTTTTCCATTTTTTCCAGCCAATCTGAGTATCATTTTGATAGAAATATTAATTATTATACTTGCATTTCTGTGTACAGTACAGAAGACTGTACAATAAATATGATTAATTGTTTAATTAATTAAGTGCTATGAAATCAGTGTCAACTCTGAATGACCACAAAGATATTCTTCAGGATGACGTATTTGCAACCTGGCTTTTTACACCTCTTAATGACATATTCATTGCTATTATAATCAAGTTCATCTCTTTTACTGTTGGTCATCTTCCTTTCTTTCTTTCTTTCTTTCTTTCTTTCTTTCTTTCTTTCTTTCTTTCTTTCTTTCTTTCTTTCTTTCCTGCCTTCCACTTTTCTCAGCATTATAGCTGTCTCCACAGAGCTAAGCCTTCCTATAATATGTCCAAAATAATATTTGAATCTAGTCATTTATGCTTTGAGTGAGCACTCTGGATTGATTTGTTCTATTATTCATTTGTGTGTTTTCTTGGCAATACAGGTTATTCTCAGGAGTTTTCTCCAATAGCAAAGTTCAAAGAATCAAGATTCATTCTACCTTGCTTGTTCAACATTCAACATTCAGATTTTTATAGGAAATATATGCATACATACATGGAAACATCTGGCATATATACATCATAACATCTATATTTTGCAAGACTTTAAGGGGAATTTCTAAATGCTAACCTGCATCTATTTAGTAACAGCTAGTTCCTTTACTGTTGATAATCAATCCTAAAAGATAGAAATTAACTGCCACTTCAATAACATCACTGCCAATTTTATAGTTGGTTGCTGCAGCTATTGTCATTAGTTGGTCTTTATATTTATTCTTAATCCCATTTCTCTCTGTACTTCTTAACACTTATTACTAGAGCTGCCAGATCATTTGCATTTTCAGCTATTACAATAATGTAATTAGCATACCACAAATTGATGTTTCTCCAATTTTAAGCCACATTTATTTTGCAATCCATGTGTCTTTACCACATAGTTAGCATGTAGGTTGCATATAAAAAAAGAGAATATAAAGTCTTGTGTTACTTCATTGCTGACTTGGAGGCAGTCCATGTCACCATATTTTCTCCCAACTATGACTTTCTGTTCTGTCTATTGGTTTTGCAGGAGGACAATGAGATGTTCAAGGATGACCATTTTCCTAAGGCCACTCCACAGGCTGACATGGACAATACAATGAAAAGCCTTTCTATACTCAATAAAGTACATATTGACTAACTTTTGGTATTCTGTGGTTTTCTCAATTATCCAGCATACAAGAACAATAATGTCTCATGTTCTTTGACCATTGGCATCTGGCATCTCCCTTTCCCTGTAGAATTCTAATCTGCATTGATGATGCTAAATATCATTTTGCTATCATGTAAAATTAAGAATATTGTACAATAGTTTGCAGATTCTGCCTTGTTTCTTTAGCATTGGTGGGAAGACATCTGGCAATCCATTGACAACTATTTCATTTTCCAGATATGCTGGCATAGTTGGTTAGAACTTTCACATCTTTTTTCTGTAGATATTCTATCACTTCTTGAAGGTTTCCAAAGTGATAATGATTGGACTTCTGTTCCTCTTCTGGTACTAGAAATTCTCATAAATAGGAATGTTTGCTGTTATATTTTGCTTGCTTACATGCATATTGTACAAAGTTTTAGTATACAACTTCCATTTTTCTTTGATCTTCTTTAAATTCACTGGCATCCTTAGCATATCAATATGAGATTGAAACCTCCTTCTGATTTTGGAATCTTTTTGAAAATGTTCCTTGTTTTTTCATGTATTTCCATCTTCATTGCCTTTGCAAATGTTATTGTAATACTGCTTCTTGACTCTTATAATGTAATTTAATTTCCTTTCTTTTCTTGACAATTTCCATCACTTGTTCTTGTCCATCACAGTTTGCTTTCTTCTTGATCTTTGGAAATCTTTTTACATTCACCCTTAAGAATTTTTATTTCATTTTATAGGTATTCTGGTTTCTTATTAACAAGGTTCAATAGATCAAAATGATTCCTGATGCTGTCTTTGAAAATAGTAGGTGTATGTTTAACTTTACAGTATATTGTGGAAATTGTTTGGTTTTGCTCTTCAGATTTAGCTTGACTAATATTATTAAGATTAGTCACATACAGCTTTGACACTATATATGCAGAATGTATTCATATCATAAATGCCACTACTATTCTGAAAGATCCCCAGCTCTTCCAAAATAGATATTGAGTGCCATACCAACTAAAAGGTCCATCACCCAACACTATATCATCAGCCACTTTATGTTGTCTATTTAACTTGTTGGTAAAATACAGAAGTGTTTAAGCATGGCTTCTTTTTGTGCAGTATAAAATGATGCCTTAGTTATTGTCACTAAAGTGATTATCTATCTCCAGTATATTCCTACATCACTGCAGGCGGGTCGAGGTGACTTCTTACTTTAATTAAACAGTTGTGATGACTTTCACATTTTCATTCCCAGTGTTTTTCACTTATGTCCCTGGAAGATTTGAGGGACAAATTCAATGAATAAATATCAACCAATACATTTGGATGTTCCATTTGCTCATAATTTTTAATTCTGAAATAATCTGCATGAAAATTCATGTACAACTTTAATTATTTTTCTTCTCTTGTATACATGTTCATGTAATGCAATTCATTATAAACATTTTTTACAAGACCTTTGCTCTAAGCTAAAGCATTTTATATGCTTTTTGCCATCACTATCTATTTTTGATGAGGCACTTGTTTAACAAAACTTGGAAATATGTCAGCAATGATATGGAATTTCAACCCTCAAATTGGTTTTCAGAAATACTCTAAAAGTTTTGGTCCATTGACCCAATTAATTCCATTTAATTGGTATATTATCAGATAATCTCCCTTATGAGAAAGCATAGGTCTTACAATGAATGACAGCTTGCATTAAATGATCAGAACTCTCTAATGTTTATACTTCAAAGGTTGGCAAAATCTTGTTTACATTATAAACAGTCTACATAAAATGCTTGACTAACATTTGTACACATTTGTCTTAAAACTGCAGTCTGTCAGAAGATTCTAGTTTCTGTCATAAAATTCAGGCAGGTAAACACATTTCTCAGTTCTCTTTACATATCAACAGCAATCAAGAAAATAAAACTACTGTAAAACCTGTGGGGTTTTAATTTTAATTTTTATATAATTATTCTTTGTTTCTAGTAATTATATTTGTTAATAACACTGAAACCAATTTTCATGCCTTGCATTATTCTTCTAAAAAAGCCATTTGAAATGAATTAAATCTCCTTTGGGAATAAATACAATACAGTATATTAGTTCATTTCAAGCTCCAGTAATAGTAAGAATCACAACCTAATGGAATCTGATGAAGCAGGACAACCTTTGTAGACTTTAAAAGGCATTTACATCCTGTCATTTATTTTAATGTGATATGCAACTATAAATTGTATTTGTCATTGGCAGTATGAATGCTTAACTCTTGTTTGGGATTTTTAACCAAACAAAATAAAACAAAAATAACCCTAGTAAAATGAACTGATTATGTTAAGCATTGCTTCTGTGAAGTCACATAGAGTTATAAGCTTACAAAGATTAGTGAACTCTCCTCTTTGTCAGTAGATGTATAAATAAAAAGACAGAAAAGGAAGAGGATGTTTTCAAATGGTATTGATTGATGCTGTTGCTTAGTGCTCACAAAATCAACCGAGCAATAAGTCATTCCTGGGCTACTTATGCATTAAGAAATCTTCCCTGACAAGGAAAATACCATGCCAAACATTTTCACTCTCTTCCCTCACCCCCTATCATTTGCATTGGACATCATGCAGTGGAGATATCATCGTATTTATGTACAAGGAAGCCAAGACTCCAAAATCAATCATCTTTTTTCCCCTTTAAAATACAGATATATTGGCTTTAACAGCAGTTCCTGGAATATAGTATATACATTTTTTTTCTTTTTACAACCCTGTAATCCCTTTATTTGGGATGAAGTCACGGTGGCTGAACAGAGCTGAGCATTTACTGGCTGGATGCCCTTCCTGACACCTATGCTGAGTTGGCAGCAGATATTTTGTCTGTGCACCCTGATAGAGAAACATCTTTCACTGCCTAGGATTGAATCCTCAATCTTCTGAGTGGGAAGTGAGTGTCTTCACCTCTAGGCCACCACATTGCTAGTATGTACATTATATGTTATATTTTTAAATGATCAGTTTTTAACCTATTCAATCAGATTTTACAGTTTCAGAGTGAATCCAGTTATTTCATACCTGAATCACTCATTGTATTCCAGAGATGGGAAATTAATTTTCCCAAGGGAACACATGAGAAGCTGGAACTGTTGTGGAGGGCCAAACCAATAGGTTGTACTAAATTATGCTTAGTATTAATTTTAACACTTTATAAAAAGCAATAAATAATATGATTTTGATTAGCTGTTACTAGTAAGAAAAAAATGTTATGTTTTATTTATGTTTGATTTCTAATTTCAAATTGACCTCACCTGGGCCAGACAGGGACAGGGAGAGGGATAGCCAAAGGGACGGATGTGGCCCAGGGGTTGTAAAATGCCCAGGTCTGTTGTATATAATACAGTAATACAGTAAATAAACTTACAAACAAACATAAATATGAAATGTTACCCCATATTTTACAAATCTCTTCAGATTTATATGTAAAACTTCACTTATCTCATTCTCCAATAAAAAGAATATACTAATTGTATGGAAATGTAAAAATATTTTCCGTACAATTTTACTTACAATTGCACTCCTATGTTAAAATAGCTTCTGTAATTAATGGATCCATTTATGGGATTATTCAGGCTATGCCGCATGAGCTGAGACCTACTTTTAAGTTACTCAGTTGTGTGACTTCTCTACTGAGCAAATAAACTGTTTCATCTCCTTCTGTTGGTTTACAGGAGGTGAAACAAAAGAAAGGGAGGTACCCCAGGAAAACAGAAGTGACGGCCAATATTTTGTGTATTGCCTATATTTTTCCCTTAAACATTTAGGGGATGAAGAGGGAAGAAAGTGTGAGAAAAGAAGTTTTGTTCCAACTCATCAAAGGGAGAAAACATTTGTTTGTCTGAAATGGTATAGGGTTTCCTGCCTGACCTCCAAGGTCCATTCCAAACAGATTACTAAATGGTAGGGGTAGGGAAGAAAAAAGTAATAATTCAAATTAATTTAAACATCAAAAGAGAGAGGAGACTAAGCAGGATTAGCAACAGATGAAAGCAAGGTAGGGGACATTCCAGACTATTATAAAATACTATTTAGAAAAATAGGAAATGTTCTCATAAAGACTGTATGAGGCAGTACAAGCTGTTACTAAGTGAATAAGCCATGATCTGTATCTGTTCTAATCCTACTGGCCTTGTGGGGCTTTTCTGATCTGTTTTTATTGTTCTAGCCCAATATTGCCTGATAAACAGTATCATTATTGAACAGAACATATATTTAATAATAATTTAATAATGGTAGAAAACTTCCTTCCTCCCTTTGCAAGGAACTTGCCTTAATTAAGGAGATATAATTGTGCTTTTCTAATAAATATAAATCTAGATCAAAACTCTCTGGTGCCTTCCTACATTCAGCCCCCAAGTGTACTTCATCTCTGCAAATTCTAGTGCACACGTAAGAAATTTGCAAAATTATTTTTATATTTTCAGTGGGGGGCTGTCATGGTGCACTCCCACAGGTCTAAATTTACCACCACACTACTGGGAAGAAGAACATATTGTCTAGATACTTTGTTTTTTTAAATTCAACATAATGTTTATTTCAAAAAGAGCTAATTATATATAAAAACATAATGATTCTTTTAACTTTTCCAGAGGGTGAGAAAGAGGAAGTGAGTGGATCACCTTTTTAATAGTCAAAGGCAGAGGAAACAACAATTATTGTGTGAGTGTAGATGCACTTGTCTCAAAACAAGAAATCACATTTGGGGGGGGGATATGGAACAGGAACATGTACTTAGTGCTGATAGAGATGAGGAACAAAGAGTAGGCATTGAAACAAATTTTCTGATATCATTACTAAATTTGAGGCTGCCCATCTGTCTCTCCACTCTGAGTTTTCATGGCTCCTATAAATCAGCTATGCAGATGATACCACCCTAATGGCAGAAAGCGAAGAGGAACTAAAGAGCCTCTTGATATGGATGAAGAAGGAGACTGCAAAAGTTGGCTTGAAACTCAACATTAAAAAAACCAAGATTATGGCATCTGGCCCTCTCAATTTCTGGCAAATAGATGGGGAAGAAATGGAAGTAGTGACAGATTTTATCTTCCTGGGCTCCAAGATTACCGCAGATGGGCACTGCAGCCAAAAAATTAAAAGACGCTCCTGGGGAGGAAAGCTATGGTAAATCTAGATAGCATACTAAAAAGCAGAGACATCACCCTGCCAACAAAAGTACGTATAGTCAAGGCCATGGTTTTCCCAGTTGCAATGTATGGCTGTGAAAGTTGGACCATAAGAAAGGCTGAGCGCCAAAGAATTGAGGCCTTTGAACTATGGTGTTGGAGAAGACTCCTATGAGTCCCCTGGACTGCAAGGTGATCAAACTGGTCAGTCCTATAGGAGATCAATCCTGACTGCTCTTTAGAAGACCAGATTCTGAAGTTGAAACACAAGTACTTTGGCCACCTAATGAGAAGGAAGGACTCATTGGAGAAGAGCCTAATTCTGGGAAAGATTGAGGGCAATAGAAGGGGACGACAGAAAATGAGGTGGCTGGATGGAGTAGGCAATGAAGCAGTAGGCGTGAGCTTAAATGGACTCCAGAAGATGGTAGAGGACAGGAAGGTCTGGAGGAACGTTGTCCATGGTGTCACAATGGGTCAGACACGACTTCGCTATTAACAACAATAAATCAGCACAAAAAAGATTAAGTGGTTTTATGGTTTTGAGGGTACTTTCAAAGAAGAATTTTGTCAGCACAAAAGCAGGACTGAACCTTTTTAATCCCCATGTCAGCTGTGTCTGAGAGCTAAACCAATTTATTTCTGAGCTAGCTCTGGTGTATTTGAAATCAAAATAAAACTTGTTTTCCATTGAAAGGCCCTGGTTCTGTGGAACTTCTGCAGGAATGCCTGCCTCATCCTGCTTCTACTTCAGATTTCTTAGCAGGTATTTCAAGGGGAAAGGTGGCCTGACAGCTTTGCTGCCCACTTTCTCTCACTTATTTTGATCTCAGCTTTGTTCTTTTTTTAACAGTTCAAGGTCAATAGAAAGTTCATTATCACAGATCATCTTCAAGATGCTTTGGGGCAGGGGAGGACTAGAAGCTAGAAATGATGGCAATGCAGAAATGCTGAACAGTTTATTAAAAGATAAAGACCATATGAAAAGAAAGAGAGAGAGAGAGAGAGAGAGAGAGAGAGAGAGAGAGAGAGAGAGAGAGAGAAAGAAAGAAAGAAAGAAAGAAAGAAAGAAAGAAAGAAAGAAAGAAAGAAAGAAAGAAAGAAAGAAAGAAAGAAAAGGTTAAGACATTTAATGTGATCTCAAAAATCTGACTCCAAAATGCTTTTTTATGATAAGCATACAGTATATATTCCACTTTCTATCATCTTCCGCATGGTGCATATAAGTTACCCATAACAACCTCTTGCAAATGAAACTGAGATCCATCTCTCACGGTAACTTCGCAGTGCTGACCAGCATGCTTCATACTGTGATATTAAGACATAGCAAATGAACAGTGCACATGAATGTTTTATTTTTGCATTATTTGTATAGAGCCAAAATTGCACATCTCTAAGCAGTGCGCTTGAATAGGAGTTGATATATTAAGGAAAAAAACTCTATTAGATGTGATTACATACTGCCAGCAATATCAGCTAGTTAACAGTCAGTGTAAGACCAGACCATGTGAATCAATGTTCCAATTCCAAACTTCATATTCAGGTAATTGTAACTCAATTACCAATTACTGTAGCAATTTCATTTTAGGGCTTTAACCCTTTTTTTTTTTAGTTTTAAGGCAATCTTGAATTACAGGGATAGGACAGTGTTTTTTACTTAGCCACTATGTACCATGTTCCTGAGCTATACCATGTTCCTGGTGACTTACAGTATTTCTCTTTAGCGGCCTGAACTTTGTGAAATAGTCTCCTTCTGGAGGTCCAATTGGCACCAAGCCTGGCATGTTTTTGTAAGATTGCCAAGCCAGAGTTATATTACTTTATTATAGTGCTGGCATATGGTTTATGGGTTATTTTTTATTTATTGTGTTCATTTTATTACTATACTATGGCTATTATTGTTTGAGAGTGTAATTACTGTATATTTGACTGTTATAAGAGTATATTCTAAACAGCCATGAGTTGCTAGATTAAGTACTACATTGGTGTATGTGTGTCCTTTCGAGTCAGTTTTCATTTTTGTTTTGTAATTCCTACAGATTTTTTGGCAAGGTTTTTTGGAAGTGTTTTTCCCTTGTCTACTTCCTAAGACTGAGAGAGAGTGACTGACTCAAAGTCACCCAGCTGAGTAGGTCCAACTGGAATTAATACTCTCCACTTTCTAGCCTGGGTGCCTTAATCAATAAAACAAACTGGCTCTGAGGTAATACAGTAACATAATAATTCTGTCTTTGCTTTGCATATTGTTTTATTAGTCCTTTCAACTCTATTATTCCATATTCCATTTTCTATTACTTTTTGTATGTTTTTATTTTCCGAACCAGACAGCATAGGGGGACTACAAATTTAATAAATAAATTATCCACCTACTTTTCATAGTACATTTTTAGCAAAAGACTTTTCCAGTACAAAGTGATCATCGATGTGGACATTGTGTGTGTGTGGTGTGTATGTGTGTGTGTGTGTGTGTGTGTGTGTGTCTTTTGAGATCTACAATTCCCAAATATATTTTAGTTCCTAATGCTGCTGCCCTGGTAGTGCTAATTTGATATCACTAAAAATGGAACCTGTCTAGAATACAGCAGAGCTAGAACTGAAAAGGCCTCGAATCTGCTGCATTCAAAATTCCTCCATTCTGTATACCCTTCCCATGAGATAGGAAGAAAAAAAATCACGAGTGTTAAAGCAATTATTTAAAAAACAAACAAAGCCCCAAAGTATGATAGATAGATAGATAGACAGACAGACAGACAACCTTTATTGTCATTTTTTAATGTGGGCACAATGGCACACATTAAAAATGAAATTTAGCTGCTTGCTCTCAAAGTGTACACATACATAACACACATTTAAACATACTATATACAACATACGTACAGAACTACACCCTTACGTATAAGTAACATATAAATATTAATCACTGTCCATCTTGAATACATAACAGATGGAGGAAGGTTTAGAGTTCACAAGATTAATACTGTATGGAACAAAACTGTGACTGAATATGGATGTTCTGCTTCAGATACCACGAAGCCTCCTCCCAGAAGATAACAAGGAAAATAGGTTGTGAAGAGGATGTGTAGTGTCCCAGACAATCTTGCGGACCCTGCTCAAGCAATGCTTATATGCTATGTCCTGGATGGAAGGGAGGAAACTGCCAATGATCTTTTCGGCCATTGTTACCACTCTCTGCACCACCTTCCTGTCTCAAGCAGTGATGCTTCCAAACCAGACCATGATGCTGTATGAAAGGATGCTCTCAATTGTCCCTCTGTAGAAAGTGGTAAGGACAGGGGAAAGAAGATGTGCTTTTCTCATGTGACGCAGAAAATGCAGGCGCTGCTGTGCTCACTTCACCAGTGCCTCCCTGTTGACTGACCAAGCCAGCCTGCTTGTTAACTGCACACCCAAGAATTTGATGCTGGTAACCATCTCCACAGGTAAATCATTAATGCACAGAGGAGTGTGGCTGTGTCTGCCTTTTCTGAAATCGACAAACTAGGCTGTTCTCCTTACATCAGTTCACCAGACCCTCAACCTCCTTGCGGTAAGCACCACCAGAATCTTATCCTGCCCTGTTTAGGAATATTTTATTCTCTCTTGGCTTGGATCTTTCCCCTCTACAAACAATACATCTCTCTGCTAAATTTAGGAAACTCCCAAATGGGATCCTCACTTCTAAAGGAAGGCAATAGCATTCAATGAATCATTTTAATTTTTTTTTAAATTTGCACTGGAAATCAGCCATATATAATTTTTGTTGTCATTTTCCCCCCTCAATGGATAGTTTACATTATGTAATATCTGGAATGTAAGGTGACAGGCTATTTCACAAGCCCATTATATAGCCCTGCTTTCAGAAGTTAGAAAAAGGGAGGTGATCCGCAGAAGAGGAATACGTACAATCCTAAATTTTATTCTCATCTTGAATGGAAGGGCAATCAGTTGTAATCATTCTTCTAAATCTCCTCCCCATTCTTTACAAGTATATTTATATATTTGCATTATAGTTTCATTTGTGACTCACAGTTACCAAAGGCACACCTCTATAATAGTTATTATGCACTTCTAAAAGAATGGTGGTATTTTACCATCTGCAGCCACATTGGTGCTTTTACATGATGTAAAAGAAACAGGTGCTTGACCATTTAGCTGATCATCAGAGCAATGTTTTGAACAGAAGTATGACTGGTGGCAAATCACATTATTATAGGTGGACTCAGAACTGCTGACATCAAAATGAATGGAACAGAATATTGTTGTGTTCTATGAAGTCTGCAGAAGTATATCTGGTAAGACCTCCGAGAATATACTAAAAGGGACAAAGGGAAGATATGAGTATATAGAGAACTTACAGACTAACTGGAGTCTGTTGCAGGTAACTTCAAATTTCCAAAGTTTTTTTTTTCCACCTTCCTCTTACAAAGCAACTGAATTTGTTGGGTGTATAATGGTTGCCTAGTAAGCTTTAATTAAGATGCATAATAATATATCAAATCTAACTTAAGATAGGTGGGCACTCTGGCTATTATTGAATTCCAGGGTTGTTGAGCATCGTCCAATGGTGCTGGGAATCAAAGTTTTTGTGGCATCTGCATCACCATTTCCAGCTGGAAAATGGAATGATTCATTGCAAGTCTTTAAACATGTAAAATTGTTCTTCGTTGCTTCCAGATGTGCACAACAGATGTCTTCTTGGTATCTTCTATGGGTGAGTATGCACAATAATCACACTTCGAAGCATTTATAGCACAAAATATCATTATGTGATAATAATGAAGTTTATTAGATCTCACAGGGGGCGTGATGGCTCAGTGCTGAAAGATGTTGAGCTTGTCAGTTGAAAAGCTGACAGCCTGGTTAGAGAACCAAGTGCCATGCAATGGGATGATTTCCCATTACTTTCCCCAGCTCCTGCTCATTTAGCAGTTTGAAAACATGCAAATGTAAGTAAATAAATAGGTACCACTTTGGTGGGAAGGTAACAGCATTCTGTGCACCTCAGCATACAGTCATGTTGGCCACACGACCCAGAAGTGTCTTTGGACAGTTCTGGCTTCCTCAACTAAGAAATGGAGATGAGCATGCCCCATTAAAGTTGGACATGACCAGACAGAAGAAACCTTTACCTTTACCTTATTATATCTCACACAAGAGACAATAAAGCATGTGGATAGTTACACAAAGTGAAGAAAGTATAGAAACCATGACAAAGGGAATAGTAGTGATCAGGAGACTGGGCAATTAACAGCAAAGACAAGGCTAAGTACAATCATTGATATATTTATTTTGATATAGCACTTAACTGAAGATTTATCAATGTATGATTGTTATCAATAAAAATAAGTCTGAGTTGAGCTCCATCTGAGAGATTTAATCTGTGGCATGGGGAAATAACCAGTAGAGTTGAGGATCTGAATTGGAATAACAATGGAAAAACAAGGAGGGAAATTCAAAGGGGAAGGAAGGAAATAAGGAAGTACAACAGACCGGTTCTTTTCTAAAACCCAAGAAAGCTATAAATAAAAAAAAAAAAAGAGAAGATGCTTTTCTTTCTAAAGCAGGAAATATACACAATATGGAAGTATACCATTTCCATAACAACAGACAAATGGAACTTTTCTTAGATTCAGGAAGTGAATAAAGAAATGTATGTGTGGGACTTCCGGTGGTTAAGGCGGTGGAGATGGCGGCTACTTTGTAGCCGTCCTCCTGAGATGGTGTTAGATCCGCGGAGCACAGCGTTCATCAGCTGGCCCGCGGCTCGCAATCCTCTTCCCGGGCGAAGGGAAGGGGTAGAGATCGCATGAATAGAGGTAGAACCTCTTAACCTTCCCTGGATTTTTATTTTAGGGGGGTAGAAAGAGTGCTCCCTCGGAGTTCATTGCCTTCTCCGCCTCTCAGCTGTCTTTGTTTCTTCGGAAACAAAGCGAAACGCCGCTACCATCTCCGTATTTAAAGTAACCGTGAGTAATTTTAAACCGGACAGAACTGTTTAAAGGACTTTATTTATAGTTTAGCTTTATTTTATTTTTTTTTAGTTTACTTAGTTTATTTAGTATGTGCTGATTTTTTTTTATTTTTTGAGCTTTCTTTTTTTTCTCGCGGGCGGAAAAGTGAGAGTGAAAGTAAAATGGCGTTTTGAAAGTTTTTCTTTTGAAAGACGGACTGGCTGAATTATTGCTTAATACTGTTTTCTTTTTTAAGTTTTTTTTTATCTTCTGGGAGTTTTCTAAATTGATTCTATTTTATTCTATTTTATTTTATTTTTAATCTTTTGGATTTTTTATTTTTTACTGGTATTTTTATGAAGAAAGGAAGATAAATTAAAATGGCTTCAAAACGACAACCAGCCACTACAGCTCCTAAGGTAATCTCTTCTCCTGTTACTTGTACTGGGCAACAACAACTTAAAATAATACCCTCAGTGCAGCAACCTAAAACTACTCCACCTTCACCTCCCCCATCTGGTACATCAGCACAAGACATTAAAGAAATAATGGTAAATGCTGTGTCACAGTTTAGGGAGGAAATGAAGCAATTGTTGGAACAGAATAAATCTGAAAGTAAGGAAGAAATGAAGCAAGAGATGAAGGAACTTTTAGAACAGAATAATACTATTTTGAGGGATGATATACTTTTAGCTTTATCTGGAGTGGCCTCAGTGGTCGTGAAGCTGGACTCTAGAGTGGAGGAAATTGAAGAAACAGTAGAACTTTTGGATTATAAATTCCAAGATATGGAGAAAAAAGTGGAAGCTTCACAAGATGATATTCTTATGTTCCAGTATAGACAGATGGAATATGCTTTGAGAATAAGAGGCCTGAAAGAAGATAAAACCCAAGACTTGATGGAAATGGTGATTAATGACTTGGCTGTTATTTTGAACATAGATAAAGATGAGTTACGTGGGGAAGTGGAAAGAATTTATAGAGTTAATTCTTGGATTGCAAAACAGAAGAATCTGCCTAGAGATGTGGTGATATATTTTGCTAAGAAGTCTTTGCGAAACCAGATTTTGCAAATTTTCTACAACAAAAGATTCCAGATTGCTGCCCAAGATATTATTATATTAAAGGAAATTCCACCTAAAATTTTAAGAAGCAGAAAAGATTTTGCTTTTTTAGCAAATGAACTTAAAGCAAGACTGATGCCATTTAGATGGGAGATTCCGATGGGTATTGTCCTGAGCCATGCGGGGACACGTTACAGACTTAATACAGTTGCTAAAGCTAAGGATTTTTACAAAACGGTCCTGGGTGCAGGCTCACCTCTGCCCATGATGCACAAAGTCTTGAGTGATAAAGAGATGGAACAGAAACCTGAAGGTACAGGTGTGATGACTGCTGGACAGGTGGTATGGATGTCCCAAGCAGAGGTTAAAGAACAGAGAATGACCCGTGCAGCACATAAACGCAAAGAAAAAGAACAACAGAAAAAAGAAAAAGAAATTAAAGAATCTACTCAGCAAATTGTCTCAATGCCGGTGGGAGGAGCAAGACCCAAAAGCTCTGCAACATACTCTTCAGTAGCAGAATTTGAGGGGATCTTCTCCAGGCTCAAGGCCAAGGGAGATGGCAAAGCTCCTGACCTGGAATGTTAATGGATTAAATATTCCTCAAAAGAGAAAAAAAATCTACCATTATTTAAAGCAACACAACAATGATATTATCTGTTTGCAAGAAACTCATATTACATCTAAAGACCAAAAATATTTAAACAATCCTCGTTTGGGATCTCATTTTGTATCTCCCGCCCCTGGGAAAAAAGGGGGTGTGGTAATCTATGTTAAGAAGAATTTATCTGCTATCCTGTTAGAATCAGATCCTCATGGAAGATATGTTATGCTTGAACTTGGTTTATATGGCAAGAAAATTCTTATCGTGGGGCTGTATGCACCAAACCAGCAACAGGAGCAATTCTACAGGTTGCTACATCAGAAAATAACCTTGTTGGACTATAGATCTGTGATTTTAATGGGAGACTGGAATGGTGTCTTAGATATACAAAAGGATAAAAAAGGCTCTTCTACTTTTTTTAAACAGGCTAAGCTACCTAAAGCCTTCTTTGACATGAAAGAAGATTGGGAATTGAGAGACTATTGGCGTGAACGTAACCAGGAAGAAAGGGACTTTACCTTCTTCTCAGATAGACACCAATCTTTCTCAAGAATTGATTTTTTTTTGATTACAACAGATTTATACAACAGGGTGAAGAATGTAAAAATTTTTCCTAGGACATTGTCTGATCATAGTCCAGTTTGGATGGAACTGTTTGCTGAGAAAGAAGACAGGAGATCCTGGAGGGTGAATGAGAATTTATTTAAACAAGAAAAAAATGTCCATAAACTAAAGGAATGTTTAAAGGAATATTTTGCTTTAAATATGAATAAGGGAACATCAATGTCAATGGTGTGGGATGCAAGTAAAGCTTTTATGCGTGGTATTTTGATAAAAATGAATAACTTGCATAGACAGAAACAGATTCAGAAACGTAAAGATCTAGAAGAGGAGATTAAATTAAAAGAGAAACTCCTAATTTCAAATCCTTTAGATGAAAAGGTGAAAGGAGCTATAAAACTGTTAAAAACACAATTTAACATGTTGATGGCTGATCAAGCTGCAACCAATTTACTATTTATGAAACAAAATACATTTTGTAATGCTAATAAACCAGGGAGATGGTTGGCTTATCAGTTAAGAAAGAAACAGAAACAGAGGAATATAGATAAAATAAATTATAATGGTAAATTGGTTTATCAGAAAGAATTGATTAAGAAATCTTTTTTAGAATACTACCAAAAATTATACAAGAGTACTAATATTCAAACTACAGATATAAACAATTATTTAGGTAAAGTTAATTTTCCTAAATTAACAGAAGATCAGGAAAAAGAGATTAATGGTTTAATTACTAAGGAAGAAATTGTTACAGCTATTAAACAATTGAAATTGGGCAAAGCGCCGGGTACGGATGGGTTGACATCTATTTATTATAAAACTCTAGTAGAAGAGATGACTCAACCATTGTGTGAATTGTTTAATAACTTATTACAGGGGTTAGAGATCCCTCCATCTTGGCGTAATGCATTTATATCACTGATTCCAAAAGACAATCAAGATCTTACATTGCCTAAAAATTATAGGCCTATATCTCTTTTAAATGTGGATTATAAAATTTTTGCAAAAATTTTAGCTAATAGGTTTATGGGGATTTTGCAGCAGATTATACATAAGGATCAATCGGGTTTTATAACTGGAAGGTATATGAAAAATAATGTTAGACAAATTATTAACTTATTAGAGTATTTAGAAAAGAATAACCAAGTCTCTGCAGGCTTGATATTTTTGGATGCTGAAAAAGCCTTTGACCAAGTGAACTGGCAGTTTATGTTATGTTTAATTAAGGAGATGAATTTTGGACAAAATATATTACAAGTACTATCTAATATATATCAAAAACAGACTGCTCAACTTATTGTAAATGGGGGTTTGTCAGAGGCTTTTGTAATAGAAAAAGGTACAAGACAGGGATGCCCGTTATCCCCGTTATTGTTTGTTTTAACATTGGAAATATTGTTGATTAAAATTCGGGAGTCTCAAGAAATAAAAGGAATAGAAATTAATAAAAAAGAATATAAATTAAGAGCCTTTGCAGATGACTTGGTTGTTACTTTGTCTCAACCTATTTGTTCGGTGGTAAAATTATTACAATTGATCCAACAATATGGACGTGTTTCTGGTTTTAAAATTAATAATAACAAGACCAAAATATTAGCTAAAAATATGACTAATGGTGATAAACAGGTTTTAGTTAAGTTAACAGACTTTGAAATTGTTGATAAGGTAAAATATTTGGGGGTTACATTATCTGCTTCCAATGCAAAACTGTATAAAAATAATTATGAAAAGTTGTGGACGGAGATACAGAAGGATTTAAAAAATTGGAACAATTTACAGTTATCCCTTATGGGTAGAATTGCAGTTATTAAAATGAATGTCCTGCCAAAGTTTATTTTTCTGTTTCAAATGTTACCTATTTTAAAGAGTGATCGTAATTTAGATGAATGGCAAAAAGGTATTAATAAATTTGTTTGGGCAGGGAAAAAACCAAGGGTGAAACTTAAAATAATGCAAGATTTTCGTGAGAGAGGTGGACTCAAGGTACCAAATATGAAATTGTATTATGATGCTGTAGTACTAACATTGATCAGCGATTGGGTGAATTTAACAAATATAGAAATACTTCATTTGGAAGGTTGGGATTTACTTTTTGGATGGCATGCCTATTTAATATTTAATAAAAAAGTGGATTGGGTTTTTAAGTCTCATATTATAAGAATCTCTTTGCTTAGAGTGTGGAGGAAGTATTATAAATTTGATTTTAAAATACCATTATGGGCTATACCTCGGCATGCCATAGAAGGTATAAGGAAAGGGGTTAATATGGATATGGTTTCTTATGCACAGTTACTTAGATGGGATGGCCAAGACTGGCAGTTAAAATCTTTGGAAGAACTAATACATGAAAATCTAACTTATTCATGGTTCCAATATAGACAAATAGTGGACAGATGGAAGATGGATTGTAAAATGGGCTGGCTTAGAGAAGATGAAACTCTCCTAAAACAAGTAAGAGATCAAAGGCCAACCCATATTAAGAGAGTTTATGGGGTTTTAGTGGAATTGGATTCAGAATCTGAATTAGTTAAAGATTGTATGATTAAATGGGCACAGAATATTGGTGAATCGATTTCAATGGATACTTGGGAACTTATTTGGACAAGAAATGTTAAATTCACACAAGCGCAAAATTTAAGAGAGAATTTTTATAAGATGTTTTATAGATGGCACCTTGATCCAAAGAAAATGTCCATTATGTACTCTAATCTACAGCCGAAATGCTGGAGATGTGGACACTTGGATGCTACTTATTATCATATCTGGTGGACGTGTAAGCATATAAAAGCTTTTTGGATTAAGATATGGTGGAATATTCAGAGAATTTTTAGAAGGAGGGTAAAATTTACTCCGCAATTATTTTTATTAGGTATTGTTACTGATTGTGATGCTAGGGAGGTTATATTGATGCTAAATTTGATTACAGCCGCTAGGCTGTTAATAGGACAATATTGGAAGAAGGAATCCTTGCCTATTTTACAAGAGTGGTTTTATAAAGTTTCGTATTTGGCAGAAATGGCAAAGATTTCGGCTTTTTTAAAGGAGCAATCTCAAGAGAAATTTTTTGCGGTATGGGAAAAATGGATAAATTTTATACAACATAATTTAGACATGGAAAAATATTATTTAGCCTTTTTATAACTTGTAATGATTCTTTTTTTTTTTTCCTTCTGTATTATTATTTATATACTTTTCTATATATGTTTTATTTTTCGCCTACCTCTTTCTTTTTTCTTTCTCTCTCTCTTTTCTTTTTCCCTTTTTTCTTTTTCCTTTTTTTTACGTATATTATTATTATATATATTATTATTATGATTTTTATTATTATTATTAATTATCTTATAAATTGTATACGTTATTTTTTAAAATTTGTTAAATAATCCTATATTCAGTTCTGGGAAGTCGGGGGGGGGAGGGTGGGGTGGTTTGGGAGGGGGGGGTGGATGTTTATTTGTAAAATTTTTGAAAAAAATTCAATAAAAAAAAAAAAAAGAAATGTATGTGTGAATTTGTGTGTGTGTGTGTGTGTGTGTGTGTGTGTTACATTTCCCTGCTATTGTTACTGATAATTCTATTTTGTTTAACATTTTTTCTATAGAAATTTATTTAAATTTCTGAACCTGGTGGCACGGTGATTAGAATGCAGTATTGCAGGCTAACTCTGCCCATAGTCTAGAGTTTGATCCTCACCAGCTCAAGGTTGACTCAGCCTTCCATCCTTCTGAGGTCAGTAAAATGAGGACCCAGATTGTTGGGGACAATATGTTGATGTTGTAAACCACTCAGAGAGAGCTGTAAAACACTACAGAGGGTACATAAGTCTAAGTTTTATTGATATTGCTAAATAGGATGCTAAATAAAAAAAATACAAGTTGAAGCCACTTATAAAAAACAGAGTTCTATGAAATCAGATCTCATTGATTAAAAATCCAAATGGGAGAGAAGAACAGAATGTTGTCTCCTATACATATACAGAACAAGGAGAAAAAGTCATTTTTGGAAGATTGTTTGAAAGTTTGTATACATGTGAGTTTGTATTATAATGCCCACTGAGGCAAGAGAATAGAAACCAGTTTTAACAGAAAGTGATTTTTCTCTCTCTTATTGTCTCCATCCTGGCTCAACTGAATATCAAGCTCGATAAATATATACATATCAAGGATTTCCATTCAGTCGATCTGGGCTGGAGTATATTCTGAGCAAAAGACAATTTTCACTGATGACACTTTCTGGGTAATGGAAATGTTTACATAGGGAAAGAACATCCTGTGGCCTTCAGGCTAGTTCAACACCACTTGTTACCTGTGTTAAAAAGAAAAAAATTAGGCGGAAAAATCAAGAAGCACTCTTGACATAATCTCAAGGGTTTTGTTAGCTATGCAGGATAATGAACATGGCAATATTTAGAGTTTGTGGTTAGCTAATTAATAATCACATAATTATCCCCTACTCATCTGAAGAAAGGAGCAATGTGTAAGTACTTTTTCTTCAGATAAAGTACTTCAATATGCACACCATTAATTCAGTATTCAACCTCCCGAGGCAAACTCTGCTCAAGATATGTGCCTCGATTTGTTTGGCTGACAACAGTTGAAAGGGAAACCAAATGTCTGAACAGTTCCCTCAAACCTTGGGGATTACAATATTTCAAGTTCTTTAACATTCTTAATAGGAAGAAAGAATGTGTGACAGACTATCACAGTCCTTCTCTATCCATCAAAGAGTTTATTCCTTTGAGCAGGAGTTACTTTGACAGTTTTATATACAGTATGTAGAAATCTGCCTGCTGAACATCTTTAAAATCACGACTTCTCAGTGTCTTTCTTAGGTCAAAACATAGGACTGTTACCAAATCTGAAAAATTGAAATTGACAAGTCGTGAGTTTTTGTTAACTAATTCACTGACTCAATCGATATAAGTATGCATTTTGAACAGTGGGCAATGTTTTCTCACTATTCATTCCTAAGAATTATGGGACTAGGAACTTTCTAACTCCTGAGAGTTAGGGGATACTCCAGAATAGAGTGAAAAGTTCAGTAGAAGAAAAGAAATTAATTGTAAGTGAAATTGGAACTTATGTTATATGAGTTGATACAGGATTCCATCTAACTTGTTCAGATGAACACGTAATGATTCTCCAAGACTGCAAATTGAAGGATTTGCCAATCACCTGGAACACATTATAGGGTACATTAGCTTTATTCAGATTCAATTCTCCTAATTCAGGCAAGAGTGACAGAGCCCTCTGGAGAAAAATAAACAATTATTACTTTTATTTTACTTTTTGCTTCTGCCTTTAGTATTTTATTTCTTTTTCTCAAACTTTATTTTTATTATTTATCGACTTACTTTTCATGTTCAGAAATGGTGATTTAATGGTTAGGTATGGTTAGGCATATGAATCTTATAGTTCAGTTTATTGGTATGGTTAGGCATATGAATCTTATAGTTCAGTTTATTGCCATAAAACAGGTATGGATCACCAGGCATAAAGCCTTTGCTGAGGAGAGCAAAAATTAGATTAAATTGTCCTAATATTTCATTCATTCACAATATAAGACCCACATCAGACCCAAAATATTCATCATAAAACAATCATAAGATCAGCATTCTGTGGTATTTTCCCCTCCAAAACACACGAACACATACACTCACAAATTTACAGCAGCATTAAAATGTCACTCTTCCCTTTGCCAAATCAGAAAAGAAAAAGGATGCCTTGAACATTTGCATAAACAGAAAAGTGTGGTAAAAATTTAAAAATCAACGCAAATGAGCACATAAATAAAAAATAAAGGAAGTCTTCTAGGTACAAGTGAAGGAATTTTCAGTTCCCTTCAGCTTGATTGGGAGGCTTTTCTCTCTGTTTGCTCTGCTTTAAATCTCTATCTCCTGTAGTCACTGCCCCTCTTTTACAAATATAACAGACTATAAGCACAACAGTTGTTTGATACTATGTTACCTTGCTTCAGCCTGGTTCACACAGAATACTGCAATCAATCAATCAATCAATCAATCAATCAATAAATGGCACCAGAGACACTAAGATAGCAAAATACCAAGTTGCAACAGGGATTAAATAACTCAACAAAGACCTACAGTTCTCACCCTTTTTTTGGCCTGAGGATCACAATGTCCTCCTAAGGAGCACGCCAATCACCATTAAATGAATGGGGCCAGGACAAAGAAGTGGGTGGAACCAGAATGAAAGCTATATTTGTTGTAATTTCAGTATACTTTTACATTTTAGGTAGTTAATATTGCTACTCATCATATATTTGGTCCTTACTTCTGCAGTTTGAAAAATTGCATTTTGAGGGCTATCTTTGACAGGGATCTGGGGCCACATCTATGGCTTTGGGATCTACAGTTTGTGCATTTCAGATCTAACCAGATGTAAAGATGTCACTTGAATATGTAGATAGAACTATGGCGGTACAGTGGTTAGAATGAAATACTGCCAACTCTCAGCAGTTCAATTCTAACTGGCTCAAGGTTGACTCATCCTTCCGAGGTCGGTAAAATGAGGACCCAGATTGTTGGGGGCAATATGCTGGCTGTGTAAAACACCTAGAGAGGGCTGTAAAGCACTGTGAAGTGGTACATAAGTCTAGATGCTATTGCTAGATGTGCCTACTCTAAACCTATCACTTCTCCATTTTGACAGGAGCACTATCATAAAATGGTAAATACAGTCATCTGAAAACATACAGTATCCTCTTGTTCTTGTAGAAGACCACTGAGCCCTGGAAAAATACATACTTTTCAATGGTCAGAGTTTGTTTTCCATTAAAACAGGGAGTCAGTGTGAGAGGCAAACAGAAAGACAGAACAAATCTTTTTTAGGGCCTGGATCTATTCCACCTAAACATTTTGTTTAATGCCCATAGAGAACAATAGGTATCACAACCTCGTTTAATGAGTGCCCTCTACATGACCTTCATAATATGAAATGGTGAAAGATTCAGCTTCCCATCAATAGTGCTTTTACCAAATGTATTTCAACTTAGAGTCATTTGAGTGAAGAAAGCTGTGCTGGTTTAGTTTTTAAGTTTAGTTTTTACAACATAATGGCAATTATTTTTGTCATCCCAAAGGAAACAGGTTACTGCAATCGATCTATTACTACCGTCATCCACAAATACAATGCAAATAGAAATATTCCAGAGCTGATGTGGACCTCTGTGACCCGCTTTATTCTGTTGAGGACTTGCTTGTTTTAATGCAATGGCAAAGCATCCCCTGTTTTGAATGATATAAGTGGTGTTTACCATCCATTAACCTAAAAGTGGCAATAATTTTTCAGGTTGTAATTAGTTATGGTGAATGATGTGAATCGAGCATTAGCCTGTCAGCTGTCTTGTATTATGAATGCAAGTCACCTCACCCCCGCTATCTTTTCCTCTGTCCTTTCCTCTTTTTCTCAGTCATGGCAATTCATTAGTTCTGCTGTCTGAGAGCAGCTGTACCATTTGAGATGTAATTTATTCAGATTCCCCTCAATATTACTAGAGAAGCGTGAGAAGATAAGTGATTTGATGAGGCTCAGTATTTACTGTCAGATAACATTATAGATGGAATCTGAGTCAGAAATTATAAGAGATAAGAGGTGGGGCAAACAGTTCCTCCTCCCTGTTCAGAAATATTGTCCCCCCCCCTTTTTTTTGACAGCAAAAGAATATATTTCAAGAAGTAAAGACAAAAATCTGTCACATTAAAGAACTCCAAAAAGGCTATAAAAGCTAAGCTGGACAAGACTGGAACCAGCAGTCTCCATGCTAGAAAGGAACCTACAGACAAGTTCCTCAGTTGCATGCATTTCCCCACTTTATGTTAGGGTTGACACCCTTGATGACTGATTGTAAGGCTCAGGACATTACAAATAGCAATGGAAATCTCACTATTGGTATTCCTCAGGAGTCCTAATAACTTTACTTAGCTTCTCTTTTACAATTTTTTTCAATAGCTTTCAGAGGAGTCACAATCTGCATAACTATTGAATCCATTGTGCTGACCTGGAATACAAAACTCATAGCCAAACAGGGCCTTACAATCCCACCACTCAGCAAAGACACTTTTCTACTCTCACTGCCAAATATGAAGTGCATTATTATTATTATTATTTTTAAAAAGGGAAGTTTAGTCTCTCCCTGCCGTAGGCTCAGTTACTACACAATCAAGTCTTATTCCTGGAGCTCCAATTTCAAGAAAGCAAAAACAAAAACAAAACAGACCCAATATCAAACATAGAATGAGACAGGTGTGTATGTGTGTTGGACAATCAAGTAGAAGAACAGTTCTTCCTGCTCTCATTAGGAAGGAGGGATAAAGAGACTTGAAAAGCAGAAAAGCAAAAATGGAGGGAGAAATACAACTAATGGCTATTTCCTTATGTTGTATACAATTTAAATGCATGGTAGTGCCATATGGAAAAAGAATCTTCATAATACTCAATTTGGTCTAGGGGTTAGGGCAGCAGGAGACTGTAGCTTTGAATCCCACCTTACACATGAAAGCCCACTGAGTTACTTTGGGCAAGTCACTCTCTCTCAGCCCAGCCCACCTCACAGAGTTCCAAAGGTGCTTTTTTTTCAGGAGGCAACTGGACCTTTGGAACAAACATTCCTGGATAACTGAGAATCTCCATGGACACCTCACAGAGTTGTTGTGGGGAAAATAGGAGGAGGAAAGAGTATTAGGTATATACACCACCTTGAATTATTTATAAAAATAATAAAGGAAGGAAGGAAGGAAGGAAGGAAGGAAGGAAGGAAGGAAGGAAGGAAGGAAGGAAGGAAAGAAAGAAAGAAAGAAAGAAAGAAAGAAAGAAAGAAAGAAAGAAAGAAAGAAAGAAAGAAAGATTATATGCAAAGGCATTTTAAATTTTTGACTGAAATATAGCTGATCTTTTATTCTTAGATTATTATTTCTTGGCAAAATCAGCTCACATTTTCAGGCATAACAGAGCTGTTTAATAGGATCATTTGCACCAGGTTTCAAAGAATCAAATCAGAAATATACATAGGAGTGATTAGGAGACCATATGATTGTTGTGGCTGCCAGTGAACAACATTACCAGAATGCAGACTGGAAAGTTGTGGGTCAGTAGGTGGATTGGCTGATAGATTTGGAAGTGTTATGCCTCATTTGATCAACATCAACAGTGGATGTAATGCCAATATTGTTAGGGAGCTGGGTGTGACAGTAAGGCAAGTTCTGTGCATGTTGTCATGGCTGCTCTAGATGGGGACATGTGCAACTATTTCCATTTCACATGTTGCTCTCAGCTGGAATTATGAATCATGCCATGAGGGTCAGAATGAGAAGCTACTCAATTGGAAAGAGCTAGGGAAATATTATGAATCATGCCTCAGTAGTTCTCCAGAGGCAACAAAGGTGGGTTCAGGTTAACCTGAGTCTGGGATTGGAGGGAGGAGGACTGTACCTGCTGTTAAAAAGCAAGGCAGATTGCTTCTGCCATAGCTGAAATGGAAGTTTTGGAGGAGTTTGGACAGCCATTCTCCAAGTGAAGGATGTGGAATGAATGAGATGTGCTTCCCCTGGAATGAACATACACATAGAGGACAGCTTTCCTCCCACTTTTAAGAACAGGGTGAAGCGATCCATAGGTGTCTGTAAAATGTTAGGTGCAAATAGGTATGTGGTGTAGGTTCTATTGGAAGCCTGTCAAAGAGCAGCCTTAGAGAGATTGATATGAAAGATGAGCAAATTTTTCAACGTTATTGGTGGATGTTTGCAAAGCCCCTCTGAAACTATGGCCTTGTCTTCAAGCGACCTCTTTCTTACCAAAGATCTTGGATTACTGATTTTCCATTTACTTAGATATACCCAGCAGTTCTTAGTCCAAAATAGTTGTAGGTTGCCAGTGCAAAGTCAACTCATTTCCTCCTCTGTCTTCTAAAACTGTTGTTGTAGAACACAAGAAGTTCCCTACTTGATTCTATTGGTTCTCCTCCCCCTAAATACTTTATCTTTCCTGTAAGCTTTTGAAAACGATATTATAGATCTTAACTATGTAACTTTCAATTAAATCAGCCAGATATATCCCACAGCCCCAGCTGCTAGATATCAAGTGAAATGGAGAATGCAGCTAAATTAATTGGCCATTGGAAAAAAAAGGTAAATGGCAGAGAAGTTTGAGTAATAAAGAACATTTTAAGCAGAAATGTAAAAATGTTAACAGGACCCATTCACATACCACAACTATATTAAGTGTCTGGTATGTGTTACTCAATTAACTCTAAAGAATAAGCTGAAACTTTTAAGTATTTCATAAAAGGTGCAGTTCGGCTTAGGAATTTAGTTTAAGAAATCTGTTACCTCTGGACAATATTTTATTGATGAGATGGATTGAGTTTCTTTCACCTCTCAGCTTTGTAAGAAAGAACACACTGCTAGTAATAAAATAACTTAGACCTTCTCTCACTAAGGGTAGCCATCTACGTTCACCTTCAAACCTGATGCACCAATGAGCTTGGTTGTTGCCTACTTCATTCCTTGCTACTGAAACTAACTTGGGCAACACAGACAAAACACAGCAAAACTGGTTATTCATAATCTGTCTGGACTTCATATTTAACTTACTGTAAGAAATCAGAGTAAACAGTTTGACTGACATGCTGTTTGCTTGCTTGCAAAAATCTCATAATTAATTTATAACAGCAGTCATCCTGGAAAGAAAAGGGAGAAAGGGTCACAGAAAAGAACATAACAGAAAGATGTATGTAAGAGCTGATATTGTTAAAGCTATATAGCAGAAACTCAGCTAATTAAATGATCTTCTGAAGGATTAAATAACAGAAGTGAAACTAACCACAGCTCTTAAAAACATCTGTTAACACATGGGTATAATTAAACAATTGAAGACAAAGCAGGCTTTTGCATTCAGATACAGGTGAACTGTTTGAAATAAATAGATTGGCAGTAGACCTTTACCTCTTCCTTAGCAGAACATAAAGCATTGTAGATACAAGGAAGAGATATTCCTTGGAAGAACACATATATGAAGTTAGGGGAAAAAAGAGAGGAAAATAAGCACCAGAATGGAAACAGAAATCCATGAAAAGTATTTGAACAAGTGTTCAAAGTTAGATTGCTGTCCCAACAAAATGAATGAAAATTGGACATAAAAATATATGAAATTTGCTTGGAACGAAGTTTAAAAAAATGTTTAGAAGGAAATGTGTTCAGTTACCCTAGTAGAATTACAGTAATTCTACAGTAATAGAAACTGGAAAATTTTATTTATTGGAATGGCAAAATGAAAAGTGTTGAAGATAGGAAAAATGCAAATAAGAGAATAATTACTATAGACATGAGGATTAGAAAAAGATATGGTATAATTTGTTCACAAATAATAGGTAGTTGCAAACTCATGGTCAAAGAAAGCAAAGCAAGATTAAAGTTTACTGCCTTGTCGTGGTGAAGGGGCTTGAGTAACTCAATGAAGCTATGAGCTATGCCGTGCAGGGCCACCCAGGGCGGACAGGTTATAGCAGAGAATTCTGACAAAATGTGATCCACTGGAGAAGGAAATGGCAAACCACTCCAGTATCTTTGCCATGAAAACCCCATGGACAGTACTAAAAGAAAAAAAAGATATGACGCTGGAAGATGAGCCCCTCAGGTCGGAAGGTGTCCAATATGCTACTGGGGAAGAGCAGAGGGCTAGTACTAGTAGCGCCAGAAAGAATGAAGTGACTGGGCCAAAGCCGAAAGGATGCTCAGCTGTGGATATATCTGGTGGTGAAAGGAAAGTCCGATGCTGTAAAGATTTTTTCTCCATAGGAACCTGGAATGTAAGATCCATGAATCAAGGCAAGCTAGACGTAGTCAAAAAAGAGATGACAAGACTGAACATCGACATCTTAGGAATCAGCGAACTAAAATGGACAGGAATGGGTGAATTTAACTCAGATGACCATCAGGTATACTACTGTGGGCAAGAATCCCTCAGAAGAAATGGAGTAGCCTTCATAGTCAATAAAAGAATAGGAAAAGCAATACTGGGATACAATCCCCAAAATGACAGAATGATCTCAATTCAAATCCAAGGCAAACCATTCAATATCACAGTAGTCCAAATCTATGCCCCAACCACTGGTGCTGAAGAGGATGAAATTGACCGGTTCTATGAAGCCCTACAGCACCTTATAGAATTAACACCAAAAAATGATGTCCTTATCATCATGGGGGATTGGAATGCTAAGGTAGGAAGCCAAAAGATAACCGGAATAACAGGCAAGTTTGGCCTTGGAGTATAAAATGAAGCAGGGCACAGGCTAATAGAATTTTGTCAAGAGAATACGATGGTCATAACAAACACTCTTTTCCAACAACCCAAGAGACGACTCTACACATGGACATCACCAGACGGTCAACATAGAAATCAGATTGACTATGTGCTCTGCAGCCAAAGATGGAGAAGCTCTATACAGTCAGTAAAAACAAGACCAGGAGCTGACTGTGGCTCAGATCATGAGCTTCTCGTTGCAAAATTTAGGCTTAAATTGAAAAAAGTAGGGAAAAGCACTAGGCCACTTAGGTATGAACTAAATCATATTCCTGATGAATATACAGTAGAGGTGACAAATAGATTTAAGGAACTGGATCTGATAGACAGAGTGCCTGAAGAACTATGGATGGAAGTTCGCAACATTGTACAAGAGGTAGCAACTAAAACCATCCCAAAGAAAAAGAAATGCAAGAAAGCAAAATGGCTGTCTGAGGAAGCTTTGCAAATAGCTGAGGAAAGAAGGGAAGCGAAAGGCAAAGGAGAAAGAGAAAGATACACCCAATTGAATGCAGAATTCCAGAGAGTAGCTAGAAGAGATAAGAATGCCTTCTTAAATGAACAGTGCAAAGAAATAGAACAAAACAACAGAATAGGGAGGACCAGAGATCTCTTCAAGAAAATTGGAGATATGAAGGGAACGTTTCATGCAAAGATGGGCATGATAAAGGACCAAAATGGCAGAGACCTAACAGAGGCAGAAGAGATTAAGAAGAGATGGCAAAACTACACAGAAGAACTATACAAGAATGAGCTTAACATCCCAGATAACCACAGTGAGATGGTCATTGACCTCGAACCAGACATCCTAGAATGTGAAGTGAAATGGGCCTTAGAAAATCTGAGCAACAACAAAGCTAGTGGAGGTGACAGTATTCCAGCTGAGCTATTCAAAATCTTAAAAGACGATGCAGTAAAAGTGCTACACTCAATTTGCCAGCAAATTTGGAAAACTCAACAGTGGCCACAGGATTGGAAAAGGTCAGTTTACATTCCAATTCCAAAGAAAGGCAATGCCAAAGAATGTTCAAACTATCGCACCATTGCACTCATTTCACATGCTAGTAAAGTTATGCTTAAAATCCTACAAGCTAGACTCCAGCAGTATGTGGATCGAGAACTACCAGAAGTACAGGCAGGATTTCGAAGAGGCAGAGGAACTAGAGATCAAATTGCCAACATACGCTGGATCATGGAGAAAGCTAGGGAGTTCCAGAAAAACATCTACTTCTGCTTCATTGACTATGCAAAAGCCTTTGATTGTGTGGATCACAACAAATTGTGGCAAGTTCTTAAAGAGATGGGAGTACCAGACCATCTCATTTGTCTCTTGAGAAACCTATATGCGGGTCAAGAAGCAACAGTGAGAACCGAACACGGAACCACTGATTGGTTCAAAATTGGAAAAGGAGTCCGGCAAGGCTGTATACTGTCGCCCTGCCTATTTAACTTATATGCAGAGCACATCATGAGAAAGGCAGGGCTAGATGAATCAAAAGTTGGAATTAAGATTGCCGGGAGAAATATCAACAACCTAAGATATGCAGATGATACCACTCTAATGGCAGAAAGTGAAGAGGAACTAAAGAGCCTCTTGATGCGGGTGAAGAAGGAGAGTGCAAAAGTTGGCTTGAAACTCAACATTAAGAAAACCAAAATCATGGCATCCGGCCCTCTCAATTCCTGGCAAATAGATGGGGAAGAAATGGAGGTAGTGACAGATTTTATTTTTCTGGGCTCCAAGATCACCTCAGATGGGGACTGCAGCCAAGAAATTAAAAGACGCTTGCTCCTGGGGAGGAAAGCTATGGCAAATCTAGACAGCATACTAAAAAGCAGAGACATCACCCTGCCAACAAAAGTGCGTATAGTCCAGGCCATGGTTTTCCCAGTTGCAATGTATGGCTGTGAAAGTTGGACCATAAGAAAGGCTGAGCGCAAAAGAATTGAGGCCTTTGAACTATGGTGCTGGAGAAGAGTCCTGCGAGTCCCTTGGACTGCAAGGCGTTCAAACCGGTCAGTCCTAGAAGAGATCAACCCCGACTGCTCTTTAGAAGGCCAGATCCTGAAGTTGAAACTCAAGTACTTTGGCCACCTAATGAGAAGGAAGGACTCACTGGAGAAGGGCCTAATGCTGGGAAAGATTGAGGGCAATAGAAGAACGGGACGACAGAGAATGAGATGGCTGGATGGAGTCACTGAAGCAGTAGGTGTGAATTTGAATGGACTCCAGAAGATGGTAGAGGACAGGAAGACCTGGAGGAACGTTGTCCATGGGGTCGCGATGGGTCGGACACGACTTCACAAGTAACAACAACAACAAAAAACATAAAGGCAATTTTGATGGACATAAAAATTGTTTTGGCAATGAATAAAAAAAAGCAAAATAATAAACCTCTGGAATAATAAAGACAGTTCAAAACCAAAAATGAAACTGAAACTTCATTGAAGTGTGAAATGCTAGGAGCATTTTAGAGATTAGAAATGGGAATGATGTGATATCAAGAAAATGATGAAATGGTATGAGAATGTCAAAAAATACCAGGAACACAGTTTAATATGACCATGCAGCTTCTTTCATTTCTGTGTGACACTTGCAATCTATACCTGATAAGTGGAAGAATTCAGTTATAGTTTTCTCATAGAAAATTTAATGCAGCATGAACGTGAATGCAAATACTACAGGGAGTTTGCTAAGTATGACTGGGGAGGTGCTTGGCAGAATCCTGACTGAAAGGGTGTGACAGACCATGGGCAAAATTTGGAAAATACAAGGCAGCTTTACATTGGGCAAATGAATATATAAAGCAGAGTTTTGCTTTTCATCATTTCATGCCTTTCAACAAAAATATGTTGAGATTCTAGAAAGAGTACAGTGAAGAGCAGCAAAGATGATTGAAAGGTTTGGAGGCGAAAACATATGAAGAATGGTTGCAGGAACTGGGTATGTCTAGTTTAAAGAAAAGAAGGACTAGGTGAGACATGATAGCAGTATTCCAATATCCAATGGGCTGCTACAAAGAAGGGGGGGGTCAACCTATTCCCCAAAGCACCTGAAGGCAGGACAAGAAGCAATGGATGGAAACTAATCAAGGAGAGAAGCAACCTAGAACTAAAGAGAAATTTCCTGACACGACAATTAATCAATGGAATGACTTGCCTTCAAAAATTGTGGGTGCTCCAACACTGCAGTTTTTAAGAAGAGATTGGACAACCATTTGCCTGAAATGGTATAAGGTTTCCTGCCTGAGCAGCGGTTGGACTAGAAGACCTTCAAGGTCCCTTTGATCTTTGTTATTCTATTATTCTGTTATCATGCCATTGAAAAATGTACAAATGTGACAAAGTTGATTGTAAGAATGTAAGAGGAAGCATCTGTTAAGCGGAATAAGCTTAAGCTATGGATTTTTATATGCATATGAATATTTTTTATGATCCAGTTGACTGCAGGATACAATAAGAATGGTATGTTTAACAAAAATGGTTGAACACTGAAACTGGTGTAAGACCAAGATATGTGGTATTTAATATATTTACAAATTAATGTACAAGTAATACTTATGGCAACATTAGTAATGTCTAATAGAGACATGAATATGCTTATTCATTTGTATGCAGATAATGCTGTAGGATAATTCTGAAAACCCAAATAATTTGCAGCAAATGTTAAGTAGAATAGAATGCGGTATGATCTGAAAAATTAATGCATCAATTATGAAGAGAATTGTCTTGGACTGAAAATGGAGTGAACAATTGCAAATTGTACATAAAAAAAAAATGTCAGAGCATGCAGAGTCTTATTGGGCTGAGATAACCCAAGAGTAAACACATTAAACAGTGGTCTATATTAAATGGTGGTTTATCTTACACTATCTACAATATCATACACCAGGAAAAATATACAAACAGGTACTAATACAGCAGGCTCCAACACACAGCAGTTACAGCAGGAAACAGAAGAGAGCACACATCTGCAGAGCCTTCCCTTTTATACAAGACTCTTAAAGAGATACAGAGCCTGCTTGCTCTTAAAGGGACATAGATTCTGCTGAGTCATTCCCAATGTTACATCATACATTACATCAGCTGGTTAGTTTTTAAATCATTACCTTGATAAAAAACAAATAGAGTAGGTAGATGTGTACCTTAGTTGAAAGGTTATAAAAGACAGTGGAAATGGAGAATGGAAATGGAGAAATGGAAATGGAGAAATTTTAAGATATGCAAATGCTAGTAAAAAGATAACCGATCATGTGTGGTCTGAAATGATTGTAAAAAATAAAGTAGAATAAGAATAAGAATAGTGCATGCTTTTCTCATTTTGTTATAGACTTGGGAATGTTAGAAAAAAAACCCATAAACATTAGCTCAATTAGATGAGAAGGGGGTACTTAAGAAATATGTGTGATAAACAAGAAGAGATGGAGCAACAAATCCATTAAAGGACTGAATACTGACTGTTACCAGTATGCGGAAGAAGTGTGTGAAGATTAGGATCATATAGAGAGAATTAATTAGAGAGAACCTCAAATATACTGTATGAAACCAAAGTAAATTGATTAAGAAAAAGGGAAAGGTCCAAACATTGTGGATGAAGTTGATGAGAAAAAAAAAAAAAACATGTTTCCATAGGGATCTGGGCCAGGACAGTAAGTAAGCTCTACCTTTTTTTGTGATTGGTATTTATTGTTCCCATGGTGCCATGGATTATATGCTGTGGTTTTTGGTTTACTCTTGTATGCTGCCCAGAATCACTGTAATGAGATGGATGACACTGTTTAAATAAGCAGAAAAAACAAAAACTGATGAAACATTTAAAGAACACGGGGGATGTATGGATTGCTGTATGGTTGTAGTGGAAATAAGGATGTTCTGAAAAGGTAGAAAGATAAAGAGTGATAAAGGAAAGAGTCTTTGTTTAACTAGGCTTAGCTTGAATTGTGGCAGGCTTCTCTTTCTTTGCTCCACTATTTCTTACACCTTCTCTGTGGTCTGTATAATGTTGCATTCCCTGTAAGGGAATGACATGATGGGGATGGATGGATGGATATAATACAACACTAGTAAAAACTGCCTGGACAGGAAAACAAGAGGCACAGAATAGAGGAAAGGTACATGCATATATTTCCTGGAAAAATATAATAGAAGTTTGTCATTAAATATTCCCCAAGAATTAAAATCTGAGATTAATGATAATGCACTCCAGGTATGCTGTGGCACTTTGTCTTGTAATGCCATCTCATTGTGCGGCCATTTGACATTAAATATAGTACGCATATATCACCACTGACAACCTAACTAGCATTGATTAAGTCATATATCCCATGTGAATCTTTAAAAATGTATAGTGTATATGAATTATTTTTAGCTCTCGTTTGTAGGAAAGGAGGTGCTCTTTGATGTGCAGAAACCCCTAGGCCTACAAAGTAAACTCCACAGCTGATGAATAGTTATTAATGATGTGATCTGGAAAGACATCAAGATTAATTTGCTGAAAAAGGGGGCTGAATGTACAGGCAGTCACTGCCCCAGCTTAATCCAGAGCCATAAAAATCAGAGGACAATTTAGAAGTGAACATTCAAGAATTCTTGTCATTTCCTGGAAATGACGAATTCCAAATAATGGAGAACATTTTTAATTTCATGAAAGCTTATGATGCTTATCTTTGCACTTAAGGGTTTGTTACCAGTTGCAATTTGAGGAACTTAAGCAGAGAGAGTTTCCAAATCTTGCATCAGTTGTGGGTTATGGCATCCAATAATGACAACAACGATGAGTTGCCTTTCACAAAAATAGGAGGAGTATTATTGTCAAAAGTGGTTCTGAATACAGCAGGAATCTCTTAATTAACTTTGGGGGGATTTACTGAGTTAATGTGTGAATTCAATTATTCATATATCCTGTATGAATTACAAAGAAGCAGGCTTGCTCGATTTCTGTTCAACTGGTAGAGTCTCTTATGTAGCTATACTCAACTGAGTTGGTATTTTTTCCTATGCTAAGAGTTGTTCAGGACACTATGCATGAAGGGATTTCCCTTTAGATATACAGAATTTTATACAGAATTATAAAATTAGATTTTCAGCTAATACATAGGGAATGGAGAAATCGATCACCCGTGCCTTATAACTTGTTCTTTTTTTACTCTGTTGGGAATTTTGCATACATTTCTAATATCTGTGAGATGAATTTGGTCAAAACTCAATTCAGGAAATCAGTGATGATTTTCAGTGGCCGGGACATGCTGATATTCAAGCAGTGGTTTCCTTCAATGAATTAAACCCCTATTTTCCAAAAGCTTCATTTACAATCCAGAGAAGCAAAGAAACAAAGGTAAGCAAAATGCCAGGAATATGAAAGAAATGGTGATATTCCTTTCTGTATTCCATAGCTTGGACTAATAATTTCCTCAGCCTCAGTGATTTGGTGAAGAGTTATACCCTAGCACTGGATTATTCCAGTTCTCAGGGCTCCTTTCAAATTCTCTATCTCAGCTCAGAATCATTCAAAATGTTTTAGTGGAGATCATGGAAGGACCAGGCAATATAACATTAACTGTTAGATACCTAAAACCATCTATTTCTCCCGTTGCCTCTCCTGTTTCAATGAACCACTTACTATCACTTTGTTGGCAATTGAACCAAACATATACTAGATGCTTTGAACTCTTTTTTTGCCTTTTTCCTTGCTTCAGTATACCTGTCTGTCCGTCTGACCACCTACTCTCTACATGAAAGCCTGCATCTTTTTGCTCTCCTATGTCCAAGATTTATTCCACTAACATACATTTGTCAAATAGAAAGAAGAAATTGAGCTACTTCTGCTTAAAATAGGATATTAATAGTTATTCTGCAATGACTTTTCAAATATTGTTTATTTATCCAATGCACATACTTTCTAAAATAAATTAACTTGCCATATAATCAGTTGACATCAGAGGCCAGCCCTTCCTTCCATTCTTCATCTCCTTTTTTTAGTGCTCTAGGTCAGAGGTCCCCAACCTTTTGGGCACCAGGGACTGGTTCCATGGAGAGAAATTTTTCCGTGGACCGAGGGTGTGTGGTTTTGTGTGCTACCTGCAACTTGCAGATGGGGCTTTGCTTGTTTGTGGGGAATGGTTGCTGGCATGCTGTGGCCCAGTACTGGTCCATGGACCAGGGGTTGGGGACCCCTGCTCTAGGTTTTCAGAATGTGTACATTTGCATCTGTTTCTTGCATAATCAGGCAAATAACAATCAGTTTAGCCAAAGGATACATTCAGAAATAATTAGAGATGTAGAAGGGATTTGTCACATAGTTCCACTGATGAAATGACCAGAGCCGATCCTTGGTCTGTGAACCAGTACTGAGCCGTGGCATACCAGCAACCGGTCCATACAAATAAGCAAATCCCCATCCATGGGATGCAGGCAGCACACAAAACCACATACTCTCCTGTCTGTGGAAAAACCTTTCTCCACGGAACTGGTCCCTGGTGCCCAAAAGGTTGGGGACCTCTGGGATAGAGTATACTAGCATTTCATAAGAAGTATTCTGTGAGAGGGATATTGAAAAGCAATATGTATTCCTCCACTTAAGCCATGAATATGATCTTGCCTTTTCACCTTCTACCAACTGAAGATAGTCTGCCTCACCCATTGACCCTAAACCCATCATTGCTTGCATTCATTAGGTGCATTTGAGATCTCCTACTTCCATTGGATATTCCTTTATCCCTCTTTCATTTTTCCATCTCTGCACAACGATCCCATCAAATGCAGTCAAATGCCTCTTTCTCCATCCCTCTATATTTGACTTCCTTCATCTCCATTCACTTGCTCTTCAGTCCCTCATAAGAATATCAATTTTAAATGATGACACCGCTTTCATAAGACATTGAAAAAAAGAGAAGCCATCCATCCATAGTTGTACAATATCTCATTAATGTTGTAATTTCATCAAGAGAAATAACTCAAGTAAGCTTTTATGGCATCTTAATTTTGGAATTCCAAAATTGAAATGTGAGGAATTAATATGCAATTATTATAAAAGGCAGGAAATCACTAATGTCTTTCCCATAGTAAGCAAAAATAATAATCATGTCCATTGGAACTCTGATTCAGTGGACTTCCCTAACTTTTAGCTTTCAATATTCCATCATACAAAGTTTAATAATGAAGAAAATGACAATATTAGTTAATAGGACACATTATCTACTCTCATTAAATTAAATGATGACAGAACTAATGATTTGGAGCTGGAAATAAAACATTAATGAAAAGCCTAATTTAGGTGTGTTGCAAATAGATTGCAGTATGCTACTGAATAGCACAGAGAATAAAGAAAGCTCTAGAAAAATTAAACAAAAGCAAGATAAAATAATTTATGATATCATCACCATCATCTGAGATGTCTGGGTGGAAATAAAACATTTAAAGGCTGTATCAAGATTTTATTGCCCTAATCTGCCCAGAACAGTATGAGAATAAGAATGTGCAATCTTCTAAAGAAAGAAAACATAATCATGGTGTCCCCTGAGAGAACAGGACATGCCAATAAATCAAAATTAATTATTATATACTAAATTTATCTGAGAAGTTCAGTTTGGGTAGCATACAGAATAAACTATTTCTGGATTCTTAGCTACTACCAAGAGTGACAGGGACTATTATGGAATGAAAATCCTTTTGGGATTATCACTAACTAACAGCTATATGTTATTACTTCTCAACGTTGCATTAACTGCCACAGTTAACAAAGGGCAACTCTATCAAGAAATGCTCATACACGAGATTAAATTTAAGAAGATAAAAAAAAATAATCTTACTAGTTACAAGAATATTCATGGTTCAGTCATGAAATTTTCTGAAACCTAATTAGTGGAACAGAGACAGACAGGGGAGAGAGAGTTTCAAATTTTATTGTTCTTTTGAAATTAAAATGTATGGGATGATTTATCTTTATCTAGTTAAACCTTGTGCAAGAGATCTCCAATATTTAATATGCATGTATGATTATGATACCATCAAAGCAAATCTTATGAGTACGCTGGATAAAGATGAGAGCATGGATCACATTAACAGTAAGAAACTATTTTTTTTTATTCTATTTCTTTTTTGAAGTTTTTCCCTCCTTAAATAAGACTTTAGATGATTATTTCTCTGGTATAATTTTGGGCTCCAGTGAGCTGGTATAACTGTTCACTTTTAATCAGGGACTCAATAAAGTGAAGTTTCCCTCTTTTTTAAATAAATGTCTGCTTTTATTGTGTGGGCAATTTATGTCTATCTTGCTCATTTATAAGAAAGCTTACATACTTAAATAAAATGGCAGTTCTAAAGATTTATTTTAGGTAATCAATAGATATAAGGTTGACGAGAGAGAGAGAGAGAGAGAGAGAGAGAGAGAGAGAGAGAGAGAGAGAGAGAGAGAGAGAGAAAGGAGAGTTATAATGTTGGGAAAAAATGTGAAAGATAGTATACCAAAAGCTTCATTAGGTGAAGACAAAGTGATCAAATTGTAATTACCTGAATACTACATAGTATTTATTGTTCTGTTCTGTATTGCTTTTTCCTTCTGTGTTGTATCCTTTTAGGTTGTGAAACAGAGAAGAGGGACTTTCTTTTCTTTATAAATTACTTTGGGAATCTCGCAGACTAAACACTGGGGATATTTACAATCAATCATGATTTTTTTTTCCTATTTTCCTACAGTGCTAGACTGGGCTATACCAGTTCACTGCATCCACAACTGTCTTTTTCATATTACTGAGACCTTAGTATAGCCCTGCAAAATTCTTTATTCCTAGTAATGCTTGAATAGGATTCAATCTTATATTTTAATAACATTCACTAGTAATTACCATCATTTTCAGGTGACCACAAAAACACACTAATGTAGAAAATTAGAAGAACAAATTGCCTCCTAATTTTACATGGGGAGAGAAAAATCATTTCCAGCTCTAACTATAGCTACAAGGTAATGTGACATGAAAAATACTTCAAATGTCATTCATTATATCATAGTTTATTTTAATACATTGTGTAATGAAACCAAACCGTGATTATGAATGTCTAGTTGGATATATAGTTCCAGTGATGGAAGCAATCCAGGTTCATGAGTTTAAGATGCCTAAGAGCACAAGAGATACAACTGGATTCTCCTTCTCCATCCCAAAAGATATTTCTCATGCTATATTCCCTAATGAACAGATAGTGCCAAACATATTTTTATATTGTTATCAACACTAATCCCTAGAGAATTACTTTATTGAATTGGTATGACCTAAGGTGGTATCTAAAATGAAATTTCATATATGTCTATAATCTTGGGACAATTGGGTGTAACTGTCAGTTATTTATCTTGACTCTATCCTTCTGAGATAGAATACTATGAAACATGTTTATGGTATTGACAAATGTCAAATGAATACATTGGAAAGTGTGGTTACAAAATGAAATAAGGGCTTATGATGATCTTCCCAGAAGGTCAGGAACTGTGCCAGATGTATAAGGAATTTGCTCAAAGGACAAGGGCAGAACCATAGAGTTCTGAAGAAATAGATTGAAGTCAGTAAGTGTCTATGGAGATTGTCAATCATCCATCTCAATCAACATTTTGCTTCTCATCCAAGAAGTTTGATCAATTCTGAAGAAGCTTGTTGGATGGAAAGCAAAATGTTTTCAAGGGAAAAAAACAAGAAAGTTCAGTTGCCTTTTAGAAAGCGTCTTTGGGACGTTGGAATGAACTTCATGGACATCCCAGAATCAGTTCCATTCATTTTCTCTCTTATTCTCTTCTGCCATTGGATATAGGGTCATAGAGAATCTGATGCACACTTCAGTTACAAATTACACATAAAGTTTCCTTTCTTTTGAGAAGAGAGATTGTGTATAAAATAGCATGGTGAAGATGGAAGATTTAATATCAAGAAATGTGGTCCAAATAGTTCTTGACTACACAAAAATTTGGTATGAGGCTTTTTGAATTGAAGTCATGTTTATTTTTGGAGCATTGCCATTAATTATTAGAACTTAATAGTTTTCACAGCTTGGAAGATATTTAGTTATCGTAAATACTGCAGCTGTGCAAAGCTTCTAAGGAATGACTCACTTTGAGAAACCTTCAAACAAAGTGCATTCTTAAAGCTGCTTAGCAAACTAATTGTGGTTCTCTGACTTCTAAGAATCAAGTGAAAAACCATCTGATATGCTTCCAGGCTTTAGGGCTTGGAAATGCCACAGAGTGCATGGAAGGGGCTTATTGAGGACCGGACAACTCCAGCAGTGTATTTCAACCCAGAAACCCTAAGTGGGGAATTCTAGGAGTTGAGGTCCACATCTTAAAGTAATCAAGGTTGAAAAACACTGAGATCAGGCAATCTCAAATCCAGGAAACATTTCTACTAGCAGTGTGTGAATAGGTTCTTTCGCAACACTCACTTGAAGCAGTTTAGTGGCTTCATCAAGGTAAATTGGGTGGCTTCTTCCCTTTGGGAAATGAATTGGGTCACTTCTATAGCCCAAATTGCTTTCCTGAAGTGAATGTGTCACATTGCATGGTCCAATTAAATACAGGATTTCCTTAACATTTTTCACGTCATCAAGTAATTTTCACATTCAACTGTTTTACACCACTAAATTAGTGCATTTAACTATTGAGGGGAACCTAAATCACTATTCAAATAATATTGAAGTAGAATACAATGATATTCTATTTCAATATTATTCTGCTTTGAAATTCATTGAATTTGATACTCGATGCATTTTCGATGAGAAAATTTTGTCCCGATACTCTTCATTTGTTTAGTACTCAATGTGCAAGCTAGAATTGGTCAGTGTCAGTTACCTCATGACTCGCTACCCTTTCCAGCCCTAACAAAGGGTGATGCATTAGTCATGGGATACCTCTTGCCCTGTGCATATCCCCTTGCAGTCTGATCTTAACTTCTGTGGTCATTTTGTGTATTTTTGTGCTTTCCCCCTCCTTCATTGATATAGTAAAAGTGAAATTTTTATTTTATTTACTCTAATTATTTATTATTTTTTAGATTTATTTCTCATGTAAAGTAATGATATACAACACTATCTTTTTACATATTGCCTTAAAAATGTGCATTGTCTTTGGTTTGGAAATGCATTAAATTTATTTACATTCATTCTTATGGAAAAAATTGTTTGGTACTCATCTTTTTTGATATTCATTACACCTCCTGGAACCAATTAATGATGAGTACTGAGGTACTGTATAATCTGATTTTTGTAAGAGAAATTGTATGTACTAGATCTCATATTTTATTGTATCTCAAAGGCAAAATATAAAAGCCTGAACACTCTTTTAAACTTTCCTTTAAAAGAAAGACAAAGAAATATCATTCATAAAACCTTAAAAACTTAAACTGCACTGCTCTTTATGTTTATATATTATATAGGCAAATTCTGTGTGAATACAAATGTTTTTTCCCATTTTGACTAGCACAACCTGGGAACAGAGAGAAAAGCAAAAATTAGTCTGGTGTATATTATTCTCCTCACAGTTTCTAAACTTCCTCCAGAGCCAGAACATAATTATGTGCCCAAATGTTATTTTTCCATATTTTGCTATGCCCATAGCTTCAAACATCAATTTAGGAGAATGTTTCCCAGTTTGAAAAATTGTTATGGAGAAATGTGTATATTTTAAACACTGTAGGAAAATATACACACATTCTCCTGCAGGTTTTGATATTTCATGTATTAATTCATAAATTGCCCCAAATCAACATAATATTGGAAATAAACAAAACTAATATTCATAGATTCTGCTGTCATATCTAAGAAACCATTAATTTTATTCATTTATTTTTTACATATAGAATGAATATAGACTCTTGCCTATATTATCTGATTAAAAGTTAGCCAGGATGACTTTAAGCTCCTTTGATTAATTTCCTTATGTAAAATCCCATTTGTGTCAGAAGCACCTTTTAACATTCTTTCGGGTTGAAAGGATTAGCCAGTGACATTACTGTTGCCCAGAGGATGCCCAGTTGGGCTCCTTTCCTGTCTCTGTTAAGGAGCTGGAGTGGATGACAGGAGCTCAACCCACCATGCAGCAGCACTCGGGTCTCAAATGCGGCCTTGCTAATTTCCAACCCAGCTTCCAGCCACATGAGCCATTGTGTCCCTATAAAAAAAGTATGTACCTTAAAATATACCAAACTTGAATCAACGTGATTAAATTTTGATGTAGGTGTTAAAATGTTGCATTACTATACTAGATTTTAACAATGGACTGATAATATTTTCTCAGCATGAGTAAATTCAGATTTTGGGTGAATTATGAGCTTGCCTCACACAATTTATTTGTTAAAGTTTAATAGATTTTGCTTATTCTATAATAGGAAGCTATTTATAAACAAAATTAGGGCCATCATCAGTTTGTAAGAAAATCAATTAAAAATACTGTCTATTTGTTGAAGATAATAAACTACATAAATCTTAAGTGATGCTGTATCCACCCAGATACATGGCTACATTTTCTCACTTTGTCTAGGCTTCTGAAAAAAAATGAATTATAGTACTGTAATATAGTATCCAACAAAAGCCATTGAAATGAAAAGCAAATATAATTCTAAGCACTGGCCTTTTGGTATGAAGATGTCAACAGAAAAAGTTACATTAACATTTACAATTTTAAGGACATTTTGGCATTTGGTAAGATTCATTTCATCCAAATTATACCACCAACTTGAAAAAAAACTTGAAGTAAGGTATGTCTAGTTTAATGAAGAGAAGGACTAGGGGTAACATGGTAGCAGTGTTCCAATATCTCAGGGGTTGCCTCAAAGAAGAGGGAGTCAAGCTATTCTCCAAAGCACCTGAAGGCAGGACAAGAAGCAACAGATGGAAAGAAGGAGAGAAGCAGGAGAGAAGGAGAGAAGCAGCCTAGAATTAAAGAGGAATTTCCTGACAGAACAATTAATCAGTGGAACAACCTGGTTCTAGAGGTTGTGAATGCTCCAACACTGGAAGTTTTAAAGAGACTGGACAACCATTTGTCCGAAATGGTATAGGGTTTCCTGCCTGAGCAGGGGGTTGGACTAGAAGACCTCCAAGGTCCTTTCCAACTCTATTATTATTATTATTATTATTATTATTATTATTATTATTATTATTATTGTTGTTGTTGTTGTTGTTGTTGTTGTTGCTGCTGCTGCTGCTGCTGCTGTTGCTATTGCTGTTATTATTATTATTTGTTTTCAATCAATCAATCAATGTAGAGCTGGAAAGGACCTTGGAGGTCATCTAGTCCAACCCCAACAACTTCTGAAGGCAAGCCATTCCACTGGTTAATTGTCCTCACTGTTAGGAAATTTTTCCTTAATTCCAAATTGCTACTCTCCTTGATTAGTTTCCATCCATTGTTTCTTGTCTTACCTGCTAGTGCTTTGGAAAATAAGTTGACCCCTTCTTCTTTGCCCCTCAAATACTGGAATACTGCTATCATGTCACTCCCTTCTTTTCTCTAGACTGGCTATACCCAATTCCTGCCACCATTCTTCATATGTTTTTATCTCCAGACCCTTAATCATCTTAGTTGCTCTTTTTTGTAATGTGATGACCAAAGTTGGATGCAGTATTCCAGGTCATATATTAAATTATACCAAATTATACCACCAACATGAAAAGACCCTTTGAACTAACAAAGAGTATCATTTGTTTTCCTATTTCTTTACTTGGAAAAACTGGACTCTGGTACACAAAACAAACAATTGATGCAGAATCCTTAAAAGGCAATGATATCACCAACATCTAAAGCAGAAGGAGTAGCTGTGGAGAGAAGCTAAAAAGAACATGCATTCTGGTAGATGTTGGTATAAATGGAACCCAGAATAAATAATACATTTTCTACTCCATCTGGGTACATTTCAGCCAGGTAACGCTGTGGCCACACTTTAGTCCAAACCATTTTATCAGCCTCTAAGCTAGATGAAAGCCTTGGACTTTGCCCTCAGATCTCTTCTGGGATCCCCTAATCATCCAATTGTTGTTTTTTTTCCTGGTCCACCATTCCTAACCTAATTGCTTTTTTTGATCTACTCTCTAAATCTATCTCATTGCAACTGAACTGCCTGCTTATCCAGAGAGCAGGTCAGTTTGAGAAATACATAGACCTTGGGCACCTGGAATCTGCCCACAACCCTCTTTATATGATTGTGTTGATCCTGATGATTGGAAAACCAATTCCAGTTAGGATGCTCCTGGACTCCAGCTGATGCCACAGACTCCCTCTGAACCAACACTGTGATCTAGGTCAAGTTCTTCAAGGAAAGGCGTATGCGTATACAAATAGCACCAACCATTTAAAAAATGAGAAATAATAATAGGTTCCACATATTTGCCAATCAACTGAAAAACCATATTTGAACTCAGACAAATCAGTATGTTAAGCAACTCTGCACAAAATCAAAAACTGAAAAGAATATAATTTTCCAGAAGCTCTTTGGCTTAGTGTCAATTTTAATAATACACGTAAAATCCATTGTTTGTAATAGGAAAGAATGATAAAAGGAAAGTTAAGCTCCAAGATATAGCCGAGGTACTCCTTTTCTCATTTTAAGAAGATTCTAATTGTTAAACTGTGTCAGAGCAAGAAAGTTCTTCACTGCTTGGCATTTCCAGATCATTTCAGTCTGCTGGAGAAGAACTAACATCGCAGATGGGCCTTGGTGGATTAAGATATGCAGAAGACAAAAGAATTTGCTGCATGTTGCGAAACTACTTTTGTACCAAAGGCGCTTTTTCGGAAAGGTAACTGAACATTTTTGTTTCCATTTTCCTTTTGAAAAACATTTTGTTTCTCATCCAAGAAGTGAAACTTTTTTCCAAGGAAAAAAATCAAGAATGTCCAGTTGCCTTTTGGAAAAAACAGTTTGGGGACAATCATGACCGGGGTTAATTGAGAATCTCCATAGACAACTATTTTTGTAGTTTAATAATGTAGAATCATGTAAAAATCTGTTCACTTTTGAATAACAAAGGATTCTTCTTCTTTTTTTTATTGCCTCTTCATCAGAAACAGCACAAGTATTTCAATCACTAGTGAACTACTAGGGATTAATTCTAGAGCAGGGGTCTTCAAACTTGGCACTTTTATGACTTGTGGACTTCAACTCCGAGAATTCCTCAGCCAGGAATCTTTATACGTTTATACATGTACAGAGCTTTTATTTTTTCTTCTTTTTGTAAATCTGACAGGCTACCTCTGAATGCTAGGGGATCAGTTAGAAGATCTTTTAGAAAAGATCATCCTTGCCTGCTTCATGGCTATGATCTCACTGGATCCCAGATATGCATTTTAATACTTTCCTTACACTAGCAACATTTTTTTTAGCAACCAGAAAGCAGAACTGAGCAGAAGGTATACAAATGAACAGAATATTAGGGGCGAAACTGGCTTCTTCCCATAAGTAATATAGACAAGCAACAATGTTAAGTCAGGCAGCTAATTTGTAGTTCAATGTAGTTTGAGGATGTTCTGTTTAGATCAGGGGTTCTCAACCTTGGCAACTTTAAGACTTGTGGACTTCAACTCCCAGAATTCCTCAGCCAGCTTTGCTGGCTGAGGAATTCTGGGAGTTGAAGTCCACAAGTCTTAAAGTTCCCAAGGTTGAGAACCCCTGGTTTAGATCATGTCTTTGAACTTTCCTTGCAGATAAGATGAGAAAATAAGGTAGCTTCTTTTTTGCTTTATCGCTTTGTAAAACCATTAGTTTTTTTCCATTTTGTTTTATTAACGGAAAAAGAAAGACAAAAAGAAAAAAACACAAAGATACAAACAATATCCAAAAAACAAATAACAAGTGCTTAAAAGTAAATGGAAAAATGTAACAGAAAAAGAAGAAATAGTACAATATAGAGTACAATATGTTGTTACAACAAAGTGTTACAATTCATTAGGAACGTGATACAATTTTACTTGCTGGCAAAGTTAATACAAAGTAAGGAAAAAAAAGAAAAAAATGGTAATTTAATGTCCTCCTCTTCTCTTAGAAGGAATAAAACAGAAAATGTGCCTGTTGTACGGCAATAATATGGGATAAGTTGTTTATTGCAACAGCCTTTGGTCCCTCGGGTCTAATGTCTGATGCATGAAGGTGTGGCTAACTGAGCTTTTCTTATGTATTCAAAGCTGCCGAAAATCTCCTGGCAGATTAATTGAAGGTCATGTGAAATGTTTAAAGTTATTAGTCCATTAATTGGTGGAAGCCACAAATTACACCAGATATATATCAGATAATTGACAATGTAGAGCAGAATGAAATACAATTGAAATTAGGCTACAGATGCTACAGGGATAGGCAACGTACTTATTTCTGAACTGTGTCACTTTCACACATAAATTCATATACAGAGGTACCTTGGTACTCAACTGCTTTAAAATTTGATACTCAACACAATTTGATGCACAATTTTTGTCCAGGTGCTCATTGTTTGCTTGGTACTCAATGCAGAAGCTAGAACCTGTTGGTGTCAGCTGCCTTGGGACTCACTATATTATTCCTTATCAGAAAAACTTGTTTGGTACTCATTGTTTTTACTGCTCATCATGTCTCCCAGAACCAATTAACCTTGAGTACTGAGTTACCACTGTATTTTGCATGGTTCTGCTTCACTTTTGTTTTAAACAGTGATTTCTTTTTTATTTTAATTTTTTAAACTCACTTAAAGATGTGTTTAGACCAGGGTCTTCCAACTTGGCCCTTTTATGACTTATGGACTTCAACTCCCAGAATTCCTCAGCCAGCATGCCTGGCTGAGGAATTCTGGGAGTTGAAGTCCACAAGTCATAAAAGGGCCAAGTTGGAAGACCCCTGGTCTAAACACATCTTTAAAAACAAATTTTCTCTTTTCATTGCTATTTCTAAATTTATATCCCTGACATGCTAAATGTACGTTCTCTCAAAATAGGCATTTTAAATGTATCTGAATTTTATTTTATTTTATTTTATTATTTTATTTTATTTTATTTTATTTTATTTTATTTTATTATTTTATTATTTTATTTCAAAATAGTAACAGAACATTTAGGAAGTGTGAAAGCTGGTGGATTAGCCTTCCCCAGCCTGGAGAAATATTTGGAATTGAAGTGCATGGAAATTCAGGAAGCAGACATTTTAGCACACTAGAGGGCGTTAGGTTGGAAAACCTGGAGTGATTAAATAATTTCTAATCCCCAGATTAGTCTAGGACAGTGGTTCTCAACCTTTTTAATGCCGAGACCCCCAACTGGTTGTAAGTCGAGGACTACCCAACCAGTCGTAAGTCAAGGACTTTTCCTGCCCGGGAGCGTTGCGCATGCGTGGTGCCGCCCCCTGTGCCAGCTGAGGTGTAGCTGGCAAGCGGCAGAGATGGTGCAGGCCAACCACCGGCTGGGCCACCAGCTGACCCAGCCCAAGGGAGGCAAGGCACCCGCCAGGCCCCATGCGTGCCAGCAGCCCTCCCTATGCTCGCTGGCCTCCCACCTCCCATCCCTGGCCCTCTTTTACTAAATTTTTAGTAGTTGCTCAGAAGGGAGGGGTGGAAACTTCCAGACAGCTCACCTTCGCTGCAGACAACTTGCAGCACCATTTGCAGAATGGGAGTTTTGGTGGGCTCAGCAGGGCAGAGACAGCCTGGACAATTCCTATTGGCTTTTGAAAGCCAATAGAATTAGACTCTATTCAAGAGAGTCTATTCTACTGGTTTTCAAAAGCCAATAGAATAAAAGGGAGTAGCACAGTTAAGGAAAAGGGGGAAAAATGGCGGACTGCATTGTTTGGCGACCCCTGTGAAATGGTCGTTTGACCCCACATGGGGTCCTGACCCACAGGTTGAGAACCACTGGTCTAGGAGGTTCAGAGTAGGTCAATCCATATTGAAATCTGCAGAGCACCCTTAGTTCAACATTAGCACCCTTAGTTCAACATTAGCACAGCATAAAATGGCATAATGAATTTTTAGAAACTGATTGAAGGACTGAGGCAAAATTCTCTTAATTAAAAGCATTTGGCATCTAGGAAATAACTGACTTCTTAACCTGAGCAGCAGTTGCAATGCTATTAAAAGAATCTTTCTGCGAACTCCCAAATATAGCACAAGCCTATGATGAGATTAGGTTTAAAAGAGTCTTACAAAGACATTCTTACATTGCAAATGCATTTATAATAGCATGTATATTAGCAATGCCTCACCAATAAATCATTAGCTTAATGTCCCATTATAGATAATTTATGCCATTTTTATTTGAAAGCTGTTTAATTTAATTGATCATAAATGTATGCAGTAAAATTATTCATACTGAATAGGCACAAACCATTTGATTTCCCCTTTCAAATTAATTAGAAAAACTGAAATGCTACGCAACTCTGTTTTGAGCTTTGAGATTTAGAGTTCAGTGTAAACTCAACTGAATGGAAGAAGTTAGTTCTAATTTCCTAAGAATCAAGGGGGAGTTATATAAAGTGATATGTTCCCTGGAAATAAGATAGTGATGTTTTGGAATATAACCTGGATCTAAACCAATCAGGAAAACAGAAATCAAAACAATGTCATACTGAACTATTATGTTCCTAGCTGGAGTGTGCATTACAGACATACAGATGAGTCCAATATAGCATGCGCCTAGGTAATAAAACAAGATCCTCTGAAGGATCTGAGCAGCAGAAGTAACTTCTACTCATAGAAGGAGACAGAGAATATTTCCTACATCATAGAGCCACCTGTGCACCTTCAAAAGCAGCTCCTCAAAATCTTCCAATCCTCTAAAGCAAGTTCTGTGGGAGGACAAAGAATGAAGCTAGGTTTATGGAATATCATCAAGTTTTTTAAAATAATATTTTATTGCTTCTAAAATAATAACAGAAAAAGAAAAACACATAGGCAACAGAAAACAAAACACAAAGGTAACGACATTATATACAAATGTTTTTTTAAAAATAGTACATTTTTTTAAAAAAAATAAAAATATGCCATTACAGCATTAAACAATTACAGTTCTATATACAATCATCAATGCAAACATTATGCACACAAACACACACACACACACACACACACACACACACATTCTAATACACATGTAACTATCATGCTTTCTTAACCAACTGTATTTAGTATAAATGAGTCCCATATTTCATTATGCTTATCCATACAACATTTATGTTTATAGGCAATCTGTTCATAAGTAGCAAGTATAATTAGGTCATTAGTCCATTGAATAAGCAGAGACATACATTTATCTTTCAAATTTGCAGTATGCGTCTTTTGGCCACAGTAAGAGCATAAAATCCACTTATGCTGTCTGGTTGTCAAATTCTATGTACAAGGTATGTAACTCAAGAGAACATTATCCTTTGAAATATTTAGCTTTTGTGCACACTCATATTTATATAGTCCACTAATTCCCCTCCCAAACCTAATAACTAACGTATAAGACATTGTAAAAACATCTTTTAAAGAAGTCTTGTCCTCATTGCATCTCCAACAAAATGCACCCCTAGATAATTCTTTTCTGTACAAATGAAATGGACTCCAATAAATTCTAAATAATATTATTGTTGTATAAATCAGGGGTCCCCAGCCCCTGGGCCATGGCCAGCTACCAGGCCTTGAGCTGTTTGGAACCAGGCTGTGGAAGTGGTGGGAGAGTATGGAACCTTCCCTTCTCCTTCTCCTGCTGGTCTACAAAGCTGGAAAGGTATAAACCATAGTTTAACAGCAATAGTAATAGCAGACCAGCAGTTCTCAACCTTTGGGTCAGGACCCCATTTGGGGTTGAACGACCATTTCACGGGGGTCGCCAAACAATACAGTCTGCCATTTTTTCCCCTTTTCTTTAGCTGTGCTACTCCCTTTTATTCTATTGGCTTTTGAAAGCTAGTAGAATAGACTCTCTTGAATAGAGTCTAATTCTATTGGCTTTCAAAAGCCAATAGGAATTGTCCAGGCTGTCTCTGCCCTGCTGAGCCCGCCAAAACTCCCATTCTGAAAACGGTGCTGCAAGTTGTCTGCAGTGAAGGCAAGCTGTCTGAAAGTTTCCACCCCTCCCTGCTGAGCAACTACTAAAAATGTAAGTAAAAGAGGGCCAGGGGTGGGAGGTGGGAGGCTAGCGGGCGCAGGGAGGGTTGCTGGCACATGTGGGGCCCGGCGGGTGCCTTACCTCCCTTGGGCTGGGCCAGCTGGTGACCCAGCCGGTGGTGGGCCTGCTCCATCTCTGCTACTTGCCAGCTATGCCTCGGCCGGTGCAGGGGGCGGCACCACGCATGCGTGGCACTCCCAGGCAGGGAAATTCCTCAACTTACGACCAGTTGGGTAGTCCTCGACTTACGACCGTTTGGGGGTCGCGGCATTAAAAAAGTTGAGAACCACTGACTTAGACATATATATCACTTCACAGTGCTTTACAGCCCTCTCTAAGCAGTTTAGAGTGAGCATATCACCCCCAACAATCTGGGTCCTCATTTTACTGACCTCGGAAGGATGGAAGGCTGAGTCAACCTTGAGCCAGTGGGACTCAAATTGCCAAACTGCTAGCAGCTGGCAGTCAGCAGAAGTGCTTGCAGTACTTCATTCTAACCACTATGCCACCACAGCTCATCACAGTTTAAATTTCACTGACATTCTTGTTATAGAAGATAAGATTCCCCCATTGTCTAGGGAATATAGGAACTTCTAATTCATTATTTCATTCAATTTTTTACATCTATATACACTAATTTACTGATAACAAATATCTATAGAAACTAATACTAGGGTGTTTTTTTTTATAGTTTTAAAAGTTTTATCAAGTTGTTCTGGGAAGCTGGCATCCCAGGTTTGAGACTCGAGCACTATGCAATGGGGTAAGCTCCTGTCTTCACCCCAGCTCCTGCCAGCCTAGCAATTCGAAAGCATCCAAATGCAAATAGATAAATAGGTACCACTTTGGTGGGAAGGTAACAGCACTCTGTGATGTCATACTGGCCACATGACCACAGAAATGTCTTTAGACAGCACTGGCTCAATGGCCTTGAAACAGAGATGAGCACCGCCCTCTGTAGTTGACAACAGCTAGGGGAGTAAAATCCGCAAGGACTCCTTTACCTTTTTTTCTCAAGTGTCTCAGACGCTGAGAATGCAGCTAGTCCAAACAGTTAACAAATGTAGCAATAAATATTGTCCCCAAGTTACAGCTGATTGATTAAGTTTGTCTCTTAGCCCAGCATGTGTTAAACATTCATTCTCATCACCTATCAATTGGTCCAAAGTCATTTCTTTCATTTTGATATTACATTCCATAGTTTTCTAACTGTTTCCAGAGGTATTGGAATTCTGTTGTATTTACATCCTAATTACTAACCATCCAACCAAAAGTACTATAAATGTACATTCCAAAATTGTCCAAATCAGAAAATTAACACCAATTCTTGGCTTCCAGCATTTAATACTTGGCAATAGGTATGCATGACGATATAACTTCAAATTTGGAAAACCAAACCTTCCCCCAAATAATTAAGTAAAAAATAATTTTCTCTAATGATATTTTCGGAATCAAAGAAGCCCATCAAAATTTCTAAACAAAGAGTTTATTTTCTGAAAATATACATTACTTTATCATTAGTGGTATTTAAAAAAAATCAATAGTTTCTCTAGATGAAAATTTAACTGCAGGGAAACTTGTTTTTATTGTTAATAGATGGAGATTTTTTTATTTATTTATAGAGCATTGTAGGATTTACTCTGCCTACATAGAGAAACAAACAGTATTCATATTTGAAGATCTACTGACCTGTATTTAATTGAGGTTATGCTTGCAACTGTTCTTGCCAGCATTGTAACAAGCAAAGGTTGAAACTGATAAGAGTTCTGTTATTTGCCATATCTCTGGGCAGGAGACTGGCAGCTGCAAAGCATCAGATTTCTTTTTTGCAATTGCAAGGTGCTAGCAATTTCTTTCCTATTTTTAGAAGGCAGGAGGAAAGGTAGCTTTCTTCCTTCGGGAGCATTTCCTCCCCCTCCAGTCAGCTTTCAGTAGCCTGTTTCTTATTTTTTTTTTTTTTAAAAAAAGTTTTTATTTTCCATTTATTCAACATACAGAGTACAATTTACAAGATAAGATACATTCATAACCATTGGTGCCGCTTGCCCATTCCCCCCAGGCTGCGTCCACCCTCTCTAATACCTTCCCTACTTCCCTCTTCTTTCTCTCCTCCCCTCCTACTCTCTTCCCCTCCCCTTCTCCTCTTACCATCCTACTTCCTCCCTGCACCTTCCTCCCCTCTCATCCCTCTCAAACACAGGAATGCAGCATAGGGGAAATGCCCAAGCATTTACCATGACTATATTAGCATTACCCACCCACTCACCCACCCACCCACCCTCGACTCTCCCCCCCTCACTTCCCAGAGCAGAGTACAGGGTTATTAATAACAAAATTAACAATATATGATAAAAAAGGGAAAAAAACAGTAGCCTGTTTCTGATGCCTGTTGTAGGCACTGTATAAAATATATAGTTAGGGCTTCAGGGCAAAGCCTCCAACAGCTGGAGAGTACGCTCTCCTTGCACCATAAGAATTGCATAAGAGCAATAAGCTTTTAAGCACAACTGAGAAAGGTGTTTGGGTGGTTTTATAGGTACTGCTTTATAACAACCATGTACTTTTTTTTTATTTTTGCCAACGGACAGCTAAAAGGACACAATAGGTTTTGGAAAGATGGAGGAGGGATTGAGAACAATAGGATAGTTGCTGTTCTAAGACCTGTCAGACTCTAGTCATGATTACATGCACCAAATGAGAACCAGAAAGAATTTTATAATAAGTTGCACGAAAAACTTATAGAAATTGAACAGGGAAATGTTTGTATTGTGGGAGGCTATAATGCGGTAGTGAATGTAAAAAATGATTATATTAGTAATATGAAAAATAAAAAGAAACAGAAAATATTACTTAAGACATTCTTTGATTTGGCACAGGAATTTAATTTATCTGATCAATGGAGGAAACGGAATCCAAAAAAAAAAAAAAAGGAATATACTTTTTTTCTCGAATTCACATAAATCTTGGTCTCAGCTAGATATGGCATGGATGAATGAAGAGATAGGACAAGTCATAGAAATAATAGAAATAATGCCAAATATAAGGGCCAATCATAACCCCCTGAAAATAGTTTGGAAAGGGCAGAAAAAAATAAGGAGAAGGTGGACATTGAATTCCCACATTTTAAAAGAAAAAGAATTTATTGTAAGGATTAGAAAGGAGATGGAATTATTTTTTAAAGAAAATACAAAACAACAAACATCACTACAAATTATTTGGGATACTGCTAAAGCATATTTGAGAGGCATAGCGATAGCCTATACAGCAAAAAAGAATACGGTAAAAAGGCAAATGCAAAACATACTTCAAGAGGAGATTAAAAAAATAGAATCTAAATTACAAAGGGAACCCCAGGATGAATTGATTAAAATGGAAATGGTTTTGGCTAAACATAAACTAAACATGATAGACCAAGAGGAAATGGCAAGAGAATTGAAAATAGCAAAACAAAATTTCTTTGAACATGCAAACAAACCTGGGAGGTGGCTGGCTTATACATTAAAAAAAGAGAAGGAAAAAATATTTATTCAGGAACTACAAGACAAAAATGGAGAGTTGCAACATAAAATGGATAAAAAGAAAGAAATAATTCAGAAGTATTTTGGGTTACTTTACAAAAAAGAGGAAATAGACGTGGAGAATATTAGACAATACTTAAAGGCTAATGGCTTGCCAGAATTAAAGGAAGGGCAGAGAGAAATTTTGAACAAGGAAATAACAGCTTTGGAATTAAGAACCGCAGTGCAAAAACAAAAAAATAATAAAACCCCGGGACTTCCAGGGGAGGTATATAAGACTCTTTATGAGGATTTCAAAACAATACTATTAGAAGTGTACAATGATGTGTTGGAGAAAGTCAAATTACTGGACTCCTGGACAGAAGCCAATATATCCCTTATCCCAAAAGAAGGTACAAACCCCAAACAGATAAAAAAATTATAGGCCAATCTCATTGTTGAACACAGACTACAAACTTTTTACCACTATAATCACAGAAAGACTGAAATTAATATTAAATGATATAATACATTCAGATCAAAATGGTTTTTTACCCACAAGACAAATTAGGAATAATACAAGAATGGTATTAAATGTCTTAGAATATTATGAAGCGCACCCTGAAAAACAGGTGGCCCTAATATTTTTAGATGCCCAGAAAGCATTTGACAATCTTAGTTGGAAGTTTATGTTCCAACAGATTGAGGATATGAAATTCGGAGGGAAATTTGAGAAAATGATAAAGGCAATATATAAGATACAAAAGGCTAGAGTAATAATTAATGAGGAAAATACAAAAAATTTTGAAATAAACAAAGGAGTAAGACAGGGATGTCCCATGTCACCTCTACTTTTTATTTTGACTTTAGAAGTGGTATTAACTCAAATTAGAATTAATAAAGAGATAAAAGGATTACAGGTCAAGACAGAAGAATATAAGACACAGGCATTTGCGGATGATTTGATTTTCTTTATAGAGGAATCACTAGAGAGAGGAAATATTCTAATGAATGAAATAGAAAAATATGGAATAGTGGCAGGACTAAAAATTAATAGAGAAAAGACTAAAATGTTAGTTAAAAATATTACTGAAAAACAGAAAAGGAAATTAGAGGAAGACTTGGGACTGCAAATTGTAAAAAAGATTAAATATTTAGGAATCTGGCTCACTATAAGATGTTCTTCAATAAAAGAGGTTAATTATAAAAAATTGATATCACAAATGAAAAAAGACCTAGAGGTTTGGGGAAAACTACAATTATCACTATTAGGAAGGGTCTCGGTGATTAAAATGAATATATTACCAAAATTATTATATTTATTTCAAACAGTCCCAATAAAATTAGAGAAAAAAATTCTTTGAAGAATTAGACAAAATGATAAATAAATTTATTTGGTTGGGTAAAAAAGCACGAATAAATATCAAAATGCTACAAGATGGCAGAAGTAGAGGTGGCCTTGGGCTCCCAAAATGGGAAACCTATTATCAAGCAGCTGGGTTACTTTGGATCAGAGATTGGATAAACTTGGATAATAAAAGCTTTTTAATGATTGAAGGACATGACTTGCAGGCCGGTTGGCATGCTTTCCTTTGGGAAAAACACAAGAAAACACATACATATTTCTACCGGCATCAGATAAGAGATGCGCTGATTTGGACATGGGAAAAGGTTAAAAAGAAACACTATATGAAAATCCCAAACTGGGCCTCACTGATGGAGGCAACGATCTACCCAAACACATTGGATAAAAAAAGATGATTAGATATAAAGATTTATTAGATAACCAAAGAAATCTTAAATCAAGGGAAGAATTAAAAGAACAGGGAATAATTATCGATTGGTGACCATACCTACAGATACAGTCAAAATACAGTAAAGAAATGGAAGAATATGGAATAAATTGGGTACCACAGCAATTGGATAAAATATTGACAGGCAAGGAAGGAAAATTCCTATCAAAAACTTATAAATATCTACTAGAGGTAGAATTGGTAGAAGAAGTAGTAAAAGGGCCAATGATAGCATGGGCAAGAGATGTGGGCTGAAATATAGAATTGGAAGAATGGGAAAGAGTATGGAATAAAAATTGTAAACTAACATTGTCAACTGCATATAAGGAAAAACAATATAAAATGTTCTATAGGTGGCATTTAGCACCGACAAGATTGGGTAAAATGTATACAAATATGAATCCGGATTGCTGGAAGTACAAAAATAAGGAGGGAATATTCTACCATATGTGGTGGCAGTGCCTCAAAGCAAGGATTTTTTGGGAACAGATAAGGAGATGGACACAGGAGATAACAAATATACAAATTGAATTTAAACCCGAATTATTTTTATTAGGTATAATTAACCCAAAGATAAGAAAACAACTCCAATGCATCATTGTACACATAATAACAGCAGCTCGCATTGCATATGCACAGTGTTGGAAATGTGAAAAGATACCAACAAATGAAATGATTATTCATAAGATACTGGAATGAGCAGAGATGCACAAGCTTACCTTAGAAATAAAGGACAAGGAAACAACAGAATTGGAGGAAATGCGAGAGAAGGGTGAGCCAAGTAGAAAGTGTTTGGAGGAAATGCGAGAGAAGGGTGAATGAGATATGGAATAAATGCTACGTTTGGCTAGAACAGAGAAATAAAAATGTATGATAATTAATGTAAATAACTGTATATAATATGTATGAGATATATAACACAGTACTATTAAGAAAAAAATGTATTTTGTTGGTAAAAAAGGAAAAATACAATTAAAAAAAAGACCCTAGTCATGATTACATGTGTTTCTTTTTTATGACGTATTTGTTCAGTTGCAGAAAAAATGTGGATTAGATTGTGGTAATTCAACCCTGTGTCTGCAGTAGCAAAGATATTTGGAAAGATTGGGAAGCAGAATTGGAGCCAGTGTGATCCTCCTCTTAAAGAAACCAGACTGGGGCCTCATTCCATGTTCCATCTTCTCTGAACTGCACATGTAAAGCATGCAGCATATATATATATCCTTAGTCTGATTGACTAGATTCTTTTGCCTTCCCTTTTAAACATTTTGGCCGAGACTAACATCATAGTTATGCCTATTTAATATGCCTATTAAATAGCAATTGGCTGAGCTTGCATAGTATTTTTTTTTCTTCCATTCAATTGTGTTCAGTTCTTGCAGACTCCCTGGGCTGCCTCTATATTTAGGCAAGAAAAACCAAAAGCACAGGTATAGTATAGGTTTCTTGCCTTATCAAAGGATTAGACTAGATGACCTCCAAGGTTCCTTCCAACTTTATTATTGCTGTTGTTGTTGTTTGTTGTTATGGATCATCAGCCAGATGTTGGCATTTTGTCTACCTACCCAGGACCTGGGATAGGCAGATGTGGATGTTTGATGGTATTACAGGTATCGTCGCAGGATGGAAGTAGTTCCTAGTAAGGCCACCTTTTGCAATTGACTAATAGCGAATTTGTCAATGTCAATGGTGTTCAAGTGGTGCTCCAGTTGTTTTGGGATTGCACCCAAGGAGCCTATTACTATTGGTACTACCCTTGCTTGCTTTTGCCACAGTTTTTCTATTTCTGTTTGTAGGTCTTTGTATTTTGTTATCTTCTCCAGTTCTTTCTCTTCTATTCTGCTATCTCCAGGCACTGCCACGTCCACTATCCAGACTTTTTTGTCTTTCTTATCGACAATTGTTAAGTCTGGGGTGTTATGTTGCAGGTGCTTGTCTGTTTGAATTCTGAAGTCCCAGAGCAGTTTAATTTTATCATTTTCTATGACTTTCTCTATTTTATGATCCCACCAGTTTTTGCTTACAGGCAAATGATATTTTTTGCAGATCTTCCAATGCACCATTGTTGCTACTTTGTCATGCCGCTGCTTGTAGTCAGTCTGTGCAATCTTCTTGCAACAGCTTACCAGGTGGTCCACTGTTTCTTCAGCTTCTTTGCATAGGCGGCACTTACTGTCTGTTGCTGTCTTCTCAATTTTGACTTTGTATGCATTTGTCCTTAAGGCTTGGTCTTGTGCAGCCAGAATTAGTCCCTCGGTCTCTTTCTTCAATTTTCCTGCTCTTAGCCATTGCCAGGTTTATTATTATCTGCTTTCCCAGCTATTTTTTTAATGTATTGGCCATGTAGTGCTTTGTCTTCCCATGCCTCTATTCTGTTCTTCATTTGGTCTTTCTTGTAGGCCAGTTTGGTCTCTCCAGTAGTAGTAAGCCTTCCTGATATACTAATTTCAGTGCATCTTCATCATTGTTCTTCAGATATTCTTCCAAAGCCATTTTTTCTTCTTCAACCATCTGATGTACTTGTAGCATTCCACGCCCACCTATTTGCCTTGGTAGATAAAGTCTATCAATGTCACTGCGTGGATGAAGGGCATGATTCATTGTCATTATTTTTCTGGTCTGCCTATCCATTGCTTTTAGTTCTGCTTGAGTCCAGTCCACTATTCCAGCTGTGTACCTAATGACTGGGATTGCCCAGGTGTTGATTGCCTTTATGGTATTTCCTCCATTGAGTTTGGACTTTAAGATCTTCTTCACTCTCTTGATGTATTCACCTCTAATCTTTTTCTTGACTTCAGTGTGCTTGATGTTGTCAGCTTGAAGGATACCCAAGTATTTGTAGTAATCTTCCTCATCCAGACTCTTAATGTTATATTATTATTATTATGGATCATCACACAGTCAGCCAGATGTTCAGACTGGATTTGGCATTTTGTCTACCTATCGAATCCTTACCCAGGACTGGGATAGGCAGATGTGGATGTTTGATGGTATTACAGATATTGTTGCAGGATGGAAGCAGTTCCTAGTAAGGCCGCCTTTTGCAATTGACTAATAGCGAATTTGCCAATGCCAATGGTGTTCAAGTGGTGCTCCAGTTGTGTTGGGATTGCATCCAAGGCGCCTATGACTATCATTATTATTATTATTACCAATCATCGCACAGTCAGCCAGATGTTCAGACTGGATTTGGCATTTTGTCTACCTATCGAGTCCTTACCCAGGACCTGGGATAGGCAGATGTAGATGTTTGATGGTATTATAGGTATCGTCGCAGGATGGAAGCAGTTCCTAATAAGGCCGCTTTTGCAATTGACTAATAGCGAATTTGTCAATGCCAATGGTGTTCAAGTGGTGCTCCAGTTGTTTTGGGATTGCACCCAAGGAGCCTATGACTATTGGTACTACCCTTGCTTGCTTTTGCCACAGTCTTTCTATTTCTATTTGTAGGTCTTTGTATTTTGTTATCTTCTCCAGTTCTTTCTCTTCTATTCTGCTATCTCCAGGCACTGCCACGTCCACTATCCAGACTTTTTTGTCTTTCTTATCGACAATTGTTAAGTCTGGGGTGTTATGTTGCAGGTGCTTGTCTGTTTGAATTCTGAAGTCCCAGAGCAGTTTAATTTTATCATTTTCTATGACTTTCTCTATTTTATGATCCCACCAGTTTTTGCTTACAGGCAAATGATATTTTTTACAGATCTTCCAATGCACCATTGTTGCTACTTTGTCATGCCGCTGCTTGTAATCAGTCTGTGCAATCTTCTTGCAACAGCTTACCAAGTGGTCCACTGTTTCTTCAGCTTCTTTGCATAGGCGGCACTTACTGTCTGTTGCTGTCTTCTCAATTTTGACTTTGTATGCATTTGTCCTTAAGGCTTGGTCTTGTGCAGCCAGAATTAGTCCCTCGGTCTCTTTCTTCAATTTTCCTGCTCTTAGCCATTGCCAGGTTTTATTATTATCTGCTTTCCCAGCTATTTTTTTAATGTATTGGCCATGTAGTGCTTTGTCTTCCCATGCCTCTATTCTGTTCTTCATTTGGTCTTTCTTGTAGGCCAGTTTGGTCTCTCCAGTAGTTAGTAAGCCTTCCTGATATACTAATTTCAGTGCATCTTCATCATTGTTCTTCAGATATTCTTCCAAAGCCATTTTTTCTTCTTCAACCATCTGATGTACTTGTAGCATTCCACGCCCACCTATTTGCCTTGGTAGATAAAGTCTATCAATGTCACTGCGTGGATGAAGGGCATGATTCATTGTCATTATTTTTCTGGTCTGCCTATCCATTGCTTTTAGTTCTGCTTGAGTCCAGTCCACTATTCCAGCTGTGTACCTAATGACTGGGATTGCCCAGGTGTTGATTGCCTTTATGGTATTTCCTCCATTGAGTTTGGATTTTAAGATCTTCTTCACTCTCTTGATGTATTCACCTCTAATCTTTTTCTTGACTTCAGTGTGCTTGATGTTGTCAGCTTGAAGGATACCCAAGTATTTGTAGTACTCTTCCTCATCCAGACTCTTAATGTTATTTTCGTGGGGCATCTTGATTCCTTCAGTTTTCACTATTTTTCCTTGTTGATAGTAAGTGTGGCACATTTGTCCAAGCCAAACTCCATTCCAATATCTTGGCTATATATACGGACAGTGTTGAGCAGCGATTCTATTTCAGATGATGTTTTTCCATACAGCTTCAGATCATCCATGTAAAGGAGGTGGGATAGTCTAGCAGATGTTTTTGATGTTTGATAGCCATGTCCTGAGTTATTCAGTATTGTTGACAGAGGAAACAGTGCAATAACAAATAGTAATGGTGATAATGAATCTCCTTGAAATATTCCTCTCTTGATATTAACCTCTCCCAGCTTCTCACCATTGATCTGCAACTGTGTCTTCCATTGTGCCATCGATCTTTGCACAAATTTTCTGATGTTTCTACTGACTCCTGTTATTTCTAGGCACTTGATTATCCAATCATGTGGCAGAGAGTCAAATGCCTTTTTGTAGTCAATCCATGCCACATTCAGGTTGGTCTTCCTTTCTTGCAGTTTTCCAAGATCATTTTGTCTATTAGGAGTTGATCTTTTGTTCCTCTGCTATTGGGGCGGTTTCCTTTCTGCTCAGGTGGAAAGAGATTGTTTTCAACTAGATGCTGTTGTACTGCATCAGCTACCACACCAGTTAGTAATTTGAAAGTTGTTGGTAAGCAGGTAATTGGCCTGTAGTTACCTGGTGTTGCCCCTTTTGCTGGATTTTTCATTATTAGGTAGGTTTTCCCAGTTGTTAGCCACTTTTCAATTTCTCCTCCTTGTAGTATATTGTTGAACTGCTTGGCAATGAGTGGGTGTATAACAGTTAGATGTTTCAACCAAAACCCATGCAGTTCATCTTCACCTGGTGCTGACCAATTTTTGATTTTCTTTGCTCTTTTTTCTACCATTTTTGTTGTTATTACTAGTTCTTTCATTTCAACTTCTGTTTTATTTGCATCCACCTCTTTTAACCAAGCCGCATCCTTGTTGTATTTCTTTGGGTTATCCCATATCTGCTTCCAAAACTGCACTGTTTCTTCCTTGTCAGGTACTGACTGATTCCTTGCAGTTTCTCCATTGATGGATTGGTAGAAACGTTTCTGATTGGATTGAAATTGGAGGTTCTGCCTATAGTTTGCAATTCGAGCTTCATATCTACTGATTTTCCTGGCTATAGCTGTTATTTGTTGCTTTATTATTTCCAGTGCTTCCTTGATCTTCCTTGTTTCTAAGTGGTATTTCTTGATTAGGTATTCTTTGGTCTTCTTGTTCTTCAGCTTCTTTTCTTTCATCTGTTCTAGCTTGCTTGCATGTGATCTTAACTTGCTGATCTTATTTTCTAGTCTAACCTTCCATTTTTCTGGTGCACTGTTTGTTTGTTTTTCTTCTTTGTTGATTTTGCATCCCAGGTATTCTGTTATAACTGCAGCTGTGCTGTACATTAGTTGGTTTGTTTCTTGCAGTGAATTGGTGCTTATACTTGCTATTGCAGTATTTGCATCTTTTAATGCTTGTGCTAGCTGTTGTTTGGAACAAGCTTCAATGCAGGTAGCCTTATTCTGTTGTTTTTGTGCTGTTCTAGATGCTCAGTTATTCTTTGTTTCAATTCTTTTATTTCTTTAGTTAGAGGGTTTTGTTCTTCCTGAGGAAGAGGTGCCTGGTTTCCAAATGAGAACAGTTGTATATCTCTGCTGGATTCCTTCACTGCCAACTCCCCCTGGTTTGCCTCTACATTCTGAATTACTTCTTGTAAGGCTTTGATTTCTTTGCCCTGGGTAAACCTTTGCAGTTCGTCCAATTCTGTTTCTGTAAAATACTTTATTTCGTGTTATAAATCGGCGTTGATCTGCTAGTCTCTGTTCTGTTATTTCTGATTCTGGATGTTGTTCTTTCCAGAACTGGTGCATTCGTTTTAGATATCCTCTTCTTGTTGGACTTGATCTGTAGTAACAGATCATTATTTCTTTGTTTTCCATCACTGTGTATCTGCGACGGGTAAACACCTTTTCTTCCAGTAGTTCTGCAGCTGCTGGCCCTGGTTGCTCAGCCAACAGTCCTGAGTCCTGTAACCCATTTTTCACCAGATATCCAGGAACTCCAATATCTAGTGCGGACCTTGTTAACCCGGGCGACGTCCGAGCCGGTATGGCATTCTGAAATTTACGTCTCACCATATTTTTTATGGGAGAGACACTCTTTGTCTGACTCCTCTGATGAGACCTGTCCAGTATGGTTGAACCTCTGGCATAGCTCTCATCTTCCTCAGAGTACACAAGCCCCACAACCACGTCAAGGTAGTGCCTCACTGGGGGTATTATTACTATTATTATTATTATTATTATTATTATTATTATTATTATTATTATTATTATTATGTCCCTATATTTTTTTGGCAATGCTTTTCAGAAGTGGTTTGCCATTACTTCCTTCCTATGGCTGAGAAAAAGTGACTGCCCTAAAGTTACCCAACTAGCTTTGTGCCTAAAGTAGGACTAGAACTCATGGGTTCCTGGTTTCTAGCATGATAATTTATCTGCTAAACTGAACTGGCTCTTGTATAGATTTAGCAAGCTATAAACCTGGGTATATACCATGGGTGTCAAACATGCCACGTCACGTGACGTGTTGCGACGTATCATGACTCTTTTTGCATTGCCGGCAATGGGGTGGGCACGGCTTCGGTATGATGAAACTGGCCTGTGGGCCAACAGTTTGACACCCCTGGTATATACAATATACTTCACAGATTCTGTCAAACCATATCCTGCCTATGAGCAATAAGTTTTTATTCTAAGAGGCCTATGAAAAGAGTTGAACTATTTTTCCTGGTTAATTGTTGCTGGCTGTAAGCTACATTGCTATATTTTCATTCACAGCTTGATACTTGTTGCTGTTTCTTCACCATTTTTTAAAACCTAGATATATGCTGCTAGGGGGCCCATTTTGACTGAGAAATAGCATGGACATTTTCTACTCTTTTGAAGGGAAAGATAATTTTATCATTTATGAAACATTTAACACCCATTATTTGCCAAAAATAATCAGAAAAACATAAACACCTTCCTGAATACAGCAATAGCAATAGCACTTAGACTAATAATAATAATAATAATAATAATAATAATAATAATACTCCCAGTGAGGCACTACCTTGACGGGGTTGTGGGGCTTGTGTACTCTGAGGAAGATGAGAGCTATGCCAGAGATTCAACCATACTGGACAGGTCTCATCAGAGGAGTCAGACAAAGAGTGTCTCTCCCATAAAAAATATGGTGAGACGTAAATTTCAGAATGCCATACCGGCTCGGACGTCGCCCAGGTTAACAAGGTCCACGCTAGATATTGGAATTCCTGGATATCTGGTGAAAAATGGGTTACAGGACTCAGGACTGTTGGCTGAGCAACCAGGGCCAGCAGCTGCAGAACTACTGGAAGAAAAGGTGTTTACCCGTCGCAGATACACAGTGATGGAAAACAAAGAAATAATGATCTGTTACTACATATCAAGTCCAAAAAGACGAGGATATCTAAAACGAATGCACCAGTTCTGGAAAGAACAACATCCAGAATCAGAAATAACAGAACAGAGACTAGCAGATCAACGCCGATTTATAATACGAAATAAAATATTCACAGAAACAGAATTGGACGAACTGCAAAGGTTTACCCAGGGCAAAGAAATCAAAGCCTTACCAGAAGTAATCCAGAATGTAGAGGCAAACCAGGGAGCTGGCAGTGAAGGAATCCAGTAGAGATATACAACTGTTCTCATTTTGAAACCAGGCACCTCTTCCTCAGAAGAACAAAACCCTCTAACTAAAGAAATAAAAGAATTGAAACAAAGAATAACTGGCATCTAGAACAGCACAAAAACAACAGAATAAGGCTACCTGCATTGAAGCTTGTTCCAAAGAAACAGCTAGCACAAGCATTAAAAGATGCAAATACTGCAATAGCAAGTATAAGCACCAATTCACTGCAAGAAACAAACCAACTAATGTACAGCACAGCTGCAGTTATAACAGAATACCTGGGATGTAAAATCAACAAAAAGAAAAACAAACAAACAGTGCACCAGAAAAATGGAAGGTTAGACTAGAAAATAAGATCAGCAAGTTAAGATCACATGCAAGCAAGCTAGAACAGATGAAAGAAAAGAAGCTGAAGAACAAGAAGACCAAAGAATACCTAATCAAGAAATACCACTTAGAAACAAGGAAGATCAAGGAAGCATTGGAAATAATAAAGCAACAAATAACAGCTATAGCCAGGAAAATCAGTAGATATGAAGCTCGAATTGCAAACTATAGGCAGAACCTCCAATTTCAATCCAATCAGAAACGTTTCTACCAATCCATCAATGGAGAAACTGCAAGGAATCAGTCAGTACCTGACAAGGAAGAAACAGTGCAATTCTGGAAGCAGATATGGGATAACCCAAAGAAATACAACAAGGATGCAGCTTGGTTAAAAGAAGTGGATGCAAATAAAACAGAAGTTGAAATGAAAGAACTATTAATAACAACAAAAATGGTAGAAAAAAGAGCAAAGAAAATCAAAAATTGGTCAGCACCAGGTGAAGATGAACTGCATGGGTTTTGGTTGAAACATATAACTGTTATACACCCACTCATTGCCAAACAGTTCAACAATATACTACAAGGAGGAGAAATTGAAAAGTTGCTAACAACTGGGAAAACCTACCTAATAATGAAAAATCCAGCAAAAGGGGCAACACCAGGTAACTACAGGCCAATTACCTGCTTACCAACAACTTTCAACTTACTAACTGGTGTGGTAGCTGATGCAGTACAACAGCATCTAGTTGAAAACAATCTCTTTCCACCTGAGCAGAAAGGAAACTGCCCCAATAGCAGAGGAACAAAAGATCAACTCCTAATAGACAAAATGATCTTGGGGAAACTGCAGAGAAGGAAGACGCAACCTGGAATGTGCCATGGAATTGACTCCAAAAAAGCATTTGACTCTCTTGCCACATGATTGGATAATCATGCCTATAAAATAACAGTAGTAAGGTAGAAACAATCAAGAACATTTGTGTCAAAAAATCGTGGCACAATGGAAGACACAGTTGCAGATCAATGGTGAGAGACTGGGAGAGGTTAATATCAAGAGAGGAATATTTCCAGGAGATTCATTGTCACCATTACTATTTGTTATTGCACTGTTTCCTCTGTCAACAATACTGAATAACTCAGGACATGGGTATCAAACATCAAAAACATCTGCCAGACTATCCCACCTCCTTTATATGGATGATCTGAAGCTGTATGAAAAACATCATCTGAAATAGAATCGCTGCTCAACACTGTCCGTATATATAGCCAAGATATTGTAATGGAGTTTGGCTTGGACAAATGTGCCACACTTACTATCAAACAAGGAAAAATAATGAAAACTGAAGGAATCAAGATGCCCCACGAAAATAACATTAAGAGTCTGGATGAGGAAAAGTACTACAAATACTTGGGTATCCTTCAAGCTGACAACATCAAGCACACTGAAGTCAAGAAAAAGATTAGAGGTGAATACATCAAGAGAGTGAAGAAGATCTTAAAGTCCAAACTCAATGGAGGAAATACCATAAGGCAATCAACACCTGGGCAATCCCAGTCATTAGGTACACAGCTGGAATAGTGGACTGGACTCAAGCAGAACTAAAAGCAATGGATAGGAAGACCAGAAAAATAATGACAATGAATCATGCCCTTCATCCACGCAGTGACATTGATAGACTTTATCTACCAAGGCAAATAGGTGGGCGTGGAATGCTACAAGTACATCAGATGGTTGAAGAAGAAAAATGGCTTTGGAAGAATATCTGAAGAACAATGATGAAGATGCACTGAAATTAGTATATCAGGAAGGCTTACTAACTACTGGAGAGACCAAACTGGCCTACAAGAAAGACCAAATGAAGAACAGAATAGAGGCATGGGAAGACAAAGCACTACATGGCCACTACATTAAAAAAATAGCTGGGAAAGCAGATAATAACAAGACCTGGCAATGGCTAAGAGCAGGAAAATTGAAGAAAGAGACCGAGGGACTAATTCTGGCTGCACAAGACCAAGCCTTAAGGACAAATGCATACAAAGTCAAAATTGAGAAGACAGCAACAGACAGTAAGTGCCGCCTATGCAAAGAAGCTGAAGAAACAGTGGACCACTTGGTAAGCTGTTGCAAGAAGATTGCACAAACTGATTACAAGCAGCGGCATGACAAAGTAGCAACAATGGTGCATTGGAAGATCTGCAAAAAATATCATTTGCCTGTAAGCAAAAACTGGTGGGATCATAAAATAGAGAAAGTCATAGAAAATGATAAAATTAAACTGCTCTGGGACTTCAGAATTCAAACAGACAAGCACCTGCAACATAACACCCCAGACTTAACAATTGTCGATAAGAAAGACAAAAAAGTCTGGATAGTGGACGTTGCAGTGCCTGGAGATAGCATAATAGAAGAGAAAGAACTGGAGAAGATAACAAAATACAAAGACCTACAAATAGAAATAGAAAGACTGTGGCAAAAGCAAGCAAGAGTAGTACCAATAGTAATAGGCTCCTTGAGTGCAATCCCAAAACAACTGGAGCACCACTTGAACACCATTGACATTGACAAATTTGCTATTAGTCAATTGCAAAAGGCGGCCTTATTATGGGAGGAACTCTTACCATCCTGCGACGATACCTGTATACCATCAAACATCCACATCTGCCTATCCCGTTCCTTGTAGGACTCGATAGTAGACAAAAGCCAAATCCAGTCTGAATCAATCCTGCTGACTGTGCGATGATTGATAATAATAATAATAATAGTTGGAAGGGACCTTGGAGATCTTCTAGTCCAACCCCTGTTCAGGCAGGAAACCCTATACCATTTCAGACAAATGGATGTCCAGTCTCTTCTTAAAAACTTCCAGTGTTGGAGCATTCACAGCTTCTGGAGGCAGGTTGTTCCACTGATTAATTGTTCTAACTGACATGAAATTTCTCCTTAGTTCTAGGTTGCTTCTCTCTTTGGTTAGTTTCCATCTGTTGCTTATATACCGCCTCAGAGTGCACATCTAATTAACCTTTTCGATAATTTTGAGGCATATCAAATTCTGTATTTTTGCCTGAAAAGCAAAAACAAAAATCTTAATTCAGATAAATTAAACTATTCTAGGAGCCAGAAAATATACAGTAAGTATAATATTTATTTATTTATTGTAAATAGACTCAATGACACCGTAATGATTATAAGTGGATGTATTAAAACTGCTCCAACTTGCTGACTTCCACGATGCCCTAGTGAAAGAATACAGAAAAATTATGAACAATTTACTCCTACTCGTGCATGACGACTTTCCTTATTTATCAGCCAGAAGACTCAAATCCAGGAAGCCCCCACTGGCACTTGCACAACATCTGCCCAACAACTGCTAAATCCTCCCCTCGGTGTGACTATGGGTTCCCACTTCAAACTGTATATTACATCGTGACTGGCTATAACCTGAGGGCATGTACCAGTCCAGCATCTGATTCTTTTTAATATAAATGATGCTGCACTTGAATGGTTAGATGATCTATATGTTGGTATTTGAACATAGATCTTTTAAACATTTATATTTTATTATATTTTAGTATTTACTGTATTTATTTTAAAAAATCTGTTGTCCTTCATAATACCCCCAAATACCAAGGTAGTTTTTTTTTCAGCCTGACTATATCTAATTACTCAGAATAACATAGTTTCTACATAACAGAATGAGAATATTAACAAAAGAGGGGGAGGAAAAGCAGAATCCCCTTTGTGGGAATCATTATCTCAGTCTGACAGCCAGAATTTATATCCTTTCTATGAGGCCTCAAGATGTGTTCTGATTGCCCCAATCATTCCCAAATATGAGGGCCATTCAGAGAAATTTTATGCTTAATGTTTTTAAGAGATGCTAATCCTAAACTCACATATCAGGTGGCTGGATGTTACACAAGTGCACAACATTTTTAATTAGATATCCTGTTTTATTGTCCTATTATTTTCCTTCCCTAATAACAATTTCTCCTTTTGTTGTACTCTTTTATTGTAAAGGCTGGCCAAAGAACTAAAGTACTAAAGATATTTGATTTATTTGATTTGATCCTAAATGTAAATATCCTTTGTGTCAGGCGATTTTTGTGTCAGACCAAACCAATTTTTGTGCAATCAGTTTTCACATCTGGTATACCAATCCCTAGCTACTTATGCCTTGGGCCACAGAGACCACTCAGTTCTTATTGAGACAAAACAGCAAACCAATTTGCTTCAATGAGAAAAGCACTTGTAGTCACTGACAATCGGGAATGCCAGCAGAGACCCTGAAGCAAAGCCAGACAAAACAACATGGCTGCTTCGTTTTACTGTTATCCTGGTCGGAAATATTTTCCATTGAAAGAGCTGTTCCCATATATGCCTCTACTTGGTTTTATTTGTTTCTTGTCACAACATCAGTCTGTATCATTAATCTGTACTGTGCATTCAGAGATTAGTCCTAGTCAATTCTAGAGAGTCTGTATGTAAACAGCCTGGCATAGCCCTCCTGGACAGGACCTTTATGTAGACTTTCTTGGGCCAGATATTTGCTGGCAGCATGTCCCAGCTAGCTCAATCAATTCTGAACAAATTTAGCCCTTAAAGTTTGGAAATCCTTTTTTGATCCCCTGCCTTGAATTATATCAAGGAACAATAAAAGTTCTGATCCCAGTTGATCCTTTTAGTTTTCCATTTTTTTCCCCTGACGTTATTTCCCAAGACAACTCCAGAAGTGGAACAAAATATGGTTCACTTGATGCTGCTTTGATAGGTACATGAGATTTTTAACAGCTTTATTGATGAAGACATTTCAGTAAATGTAGCTTGTCATACAAACAAGACAGTGCTTTTCTGCATGGTGGTTAAAAGCAGAAGAGTCCTGACCTATCTTAAATATGCTATTTAAAGCTACAGTTTTCTGCTGGCCCACCTAGGAGTAAATCACAATAAATTTGATGGGAATCCCTTCTGAGCAAACACATGCAAGCCACTTATCTGAAAGTCTCATTAAAAGATACAGGAAACATCTGGTAAATTGCATTTTGTGGGATCACTTGCAAAATGCTTTAATTACTCAAATTACTCACACATGCTGTAATATATTATTTAAAAATAGTCTAAACACAGCAGTGCTAGCAAAACCAACTGCCCATATTGCGTCTTCCTTACTCCCATCCCACCAGAGATGGGAGTAAGCTACTGTATCAGATTACAATCCACTTAGCATATCTTGTTTTCCCAGGTATAATAAATCTGGACGAGCCCTAAGAAGGCTAATCTGTTGCTATCTATCTTGCATCATTTCTTCCATGCATCAAATCATTACAGTAATTCTATCATGGAATATACTGACCCATTTTTGATAGTTAGCATTTATTAGTAACCCTATTCTGAAAGTTGACCTTTTTTAAAAAAATCCATTTGCAGGATTTTAATTGATCATTACCAAAATCCATTGAAATATTATTTTGATAATCCATACTTTAATTAGACACCATATTTTTTAATCTGAAATATGTTGCTAAATAGTAAATAGCAGTCAACATTTCAAGAAGTTATGTGTTTTATGAAAGATCTCTCTCTTCCCTTTCCCTTCCTCCCTCCCTCTCTTTTTCACATTCACACAAATAGACACAAGCTTCACCCAGTATGAAGTACACTATGATAATACTTACACTTCATTATCAATGATACCCTAATCACAGTTAAAAAATATTTACCTAAACCTTGCTAGTTTGTGTTTGTGCTATTCCAGATACACCACTGGGAAAATGAATTAGAGTAATAACATTATTGATATTCTACCTGCATGAAAAAAAATCATTAAGGTATGACAGACAGCTAAATAGGAATCTTACCACAAAGGATATTTCACTAAGACTGACTCATGTTTGTTTGGATAGGCACCTTGTTCAAAGCTAGATATCTCCATAGCATCTTCACTAAGTAAGCAGTCTTTGCTGAATATGTTATTTGCCCTTTTCAGTACTCTCCATTATTAGATATATTTTTTTTGATAGGGGAAATTTCCAAAACAGTTCTAAAAATAGGAGAATATTTTATTTTTAAAAATGAGGTAGGTTAAAAACTATTAATATTCATCCCATGGAGGAACTATTTTACTTTATAGGACAAGCTATAAAGGGATATAAAATATCTCTGGAATTGAGCATGATACTTCTTAGTGTCCAAGATATATTTTTCTTACTAACATGATGAAAGTGGCTTGCTGTTGACTTCTTGCCACTTGAATCCAGTACTTTTCTGATAAAAAGGTGAATTGTTTGTCTCTCTTCCCTCCACTTCTTATCTCCAGGGGAACAGAATACTTTAGATTGGCCCAAAAGCCTGTATTAATTTTGCAAATCCTTCCAGAGAGACAAGCAGTAACAAACCAATTTCATTTTACTCCAAATATTAGAGCCCTTGCAATTATTAACTCAGGTCAAAGAGTGTTCTTGCCTCTGTGAGGCAGCCATTTTGTTCATCAGCAAAAAAGAAAAAAAGAAATACATGGTCCAAGTGGATAGGAGGCCTAATATGATATAACTTGGAGCATAAAATCTGGACTTTGTTTGTACCCTTCAAAAATATCTGCTGGCCCATTTTGGTGATGGGACAAATATGGTGTTCAGATTTTTATATGCTTATATAAAATGCCTACAGGCAGCTTTGCCTTGTATGCTTCAGCTCCTTTCAAGGAAAAAGAAGGAGGAAGAAGCTTATATTTTGTTTTTGCTACTTGGAGGTCTTAGTTCATAAGCAAGAGAAAAATCATTCCTCATTTTCTCCCATAAGAAGATTCAAACTGAGTTACCTAATGACCTATCACATTTCTTAAAATTTTGTCACTCCTGCCTAGAGATGGATAAATCTGTCATGCTAGTTCAGTTTATTCCTTTTCAGTCTTAATCCAATTCCATCCCGTTTCCTCCTTGGCTCATGGTTTTTTGAGAAAAAAAATTTGGATCTAAAGTTTATTTTTATTTTTACATGAATTTCTTCAACTACGCAGTTTCCAGGATGCTTGTCCTACTAAAATATTTTTGTAATATTTTCAGCCATAGGGACATGGTTTGATGGTTAAGAATGTCCTTAACACGCATATTTCTATATTGAAAATACACATATATTAAATAATGTTTGTGTTTTGGTTCATGAATTGGTTCAGTGAGTGTAAATTAAGGTAAGTCCACATTAAAATATAAACTGAATGAATTATTTCCCCAGTCCCTAGTCTTCTACTTTTTACAATTTTTTTCTTAAAAAAAAATCAATCCTTCCCTGACTTTCACTGCATGGAAAACCACAACGAATTAGCATTTTTATCAGAGTGCTGATCCCTTGGGGATTTCTTTCAGATTCTATGATAGGAACTAATAATTCACAGGTCTGATATTTTCTCACTTCTTCTGTGTGGCTTTGCCAAGAGAGCCTCACAGGAAAGCTTTTGACAGACTGAAGACTTGGCACAGTGAATGTTCCTCTTGAACCTCCTTAGAATTCATGACTTTTGTGTGTTAATTCAACATGGTGGCCAATCCTTATTACTGCCATAATAATAACAGAATAGCTGCTTTCCTTCAATTCACGAGAGACCAATAATTCATCTGGAAGCAGGTGCTCAAAGATCATTACAGACTAGTAATGTTTGTTAATGAGGCATCAAAAGTGCTTATGTTTTGTAAAACATATAAAGGCATATGGTGCTCTGCCAAGATTGCTTATGAAGTCTTCTTTGATAAGACTTGGGAGTGAGGAATCTCAAAGGACCATCGCCCTTGGATGGCTGGGCCTCCTCCAGGCTTCTGTTATCAAGCACAAAAAGGAAATACATGAATTGCAAAAGCTCTACTCTGTATCCTTTACAATGATAAATACACTTGATGGTCACTCCTAAGTAATAAACTGACAATAATTCAATGTTCTTCCATCAACTTTATTTTATGACTGTGTTGGCTAATGGGTAAGAAGAAATGTGATGACTTTCCATAAAGAGGAGTATGTTTTTGAACACCAGAAAATTATGCTGCTAATGATTGAGGTATAGATTATGGCTTTTGTTCTCCTCCTCCCCCCCTCCCCATCCTCCCATCAGTATATCAAAACCCATCATTTTCTTTTTATAGGCCATCTGTTGTGATTGTTTCCTTAATTTTCATGCTGTTATTGTATATGAATTATGCACTTTTATGAGTTGCTTTCAATTGTCACATTCAGCAAAACTAACTTGGAGGCAGCACAAATATTATTGCATTCAGTTTGCCAACTTAAATACCTCCTCATCCAATATGACTCTTCTTCCAAGACTTGTTTGTGTGTGTGTGTTTTCCCTTCATTCCAGAGGAGTTGTGATTACTACACAACAAAATATTGTTTTCTTTGTTCCTGGTTAGAGTGCTCACATGAGTTGCTCATGCAGCCATTTTGAAAGGTTAACAACAAAGCCAGCTCTTATTTTAATAGCAGAAGGAGGGAGGATATAGAAAAGGATATCATAAAAGACTTTACATATATTACAGATTTTTGTCAGGTAGATAATAACTGATGCAAAGTTTATCATCTTTAAGAATCAGGAATTTTCTCTCTCTTTTTGTATAAAACAAAAAACAAAGAATAGTTAGATAAACCTTAATGAGCTTTCAGAAATTCGTAGAAAGTAGAAATCAGAATAATTTTAACACACACATATCACTTCCTGATTGCTCTGAATGGACTCCAATCCCAGTGAAGGCCAAATTGCCTTTGCAGCAGTTGTACCACAAAGGTCATACAGAAATTGTGGGTGCTCAGCACTGTACTGTTTCATGACTTTCATCAGAGAGATGTGCTCCACTTGAGTTGGTAGGTGGTGATTTTCTACCTTCCAGGAACTGAGAGGAAACTAAACCCAGTTCTGGGGGTCAGATGGGTGGCAAATAAATCTAATACATACATAAATAAATATTTTATAGTTTAGGAATGGTGCAGGAGAGGATCTTCTCCTGCAGGCTTTGTAGAGAGGAACTTTCACAGGACTTGGCAAAAATAGTCAAGATGTTAAAGGTGGAGTTTCAGCTATGCATCAATCACTGCTACCTTGATCCTCTTGCCTTCTTATTGATGACATTATACTGTTTATGACAGTACATAGATGAGCCAGTAGTCAGGAACACAAGCGACTTCCTATATGGTAGGGCTACTGGTTGCAGCAGATTAGCTTTCCTTCCATTTCTATATTGCCATTTTTGCACAAAGGGGAGCCTCAAGACCTACTTTGTATATGTCAGGTTCCTAAGTCATAATGATGCTGGGATGCATTACTAGCATTAACATTAAGTGTTAGACTTCTATACCGCTTTACAGTGCTTTACAGCCCTCTCTAAGTGGTATGCAGAGTCAGCGTATTGCCCCCAACAATCTGGGTCCTAATTTTACCAACCTCGGAAGGATGAAAGACTGAGTCAACCTTGAGCCAGTGAGACTTGAATTGCTGGTAATCAGCAGAATTAGCTGGCAATCCTGCCTTCTAACCACTGTGCCATCACGGCTAGCCATCTACTATCTTCATTCATGTTTGGAAAGTAAATGAGACACTTCCTTTTTCCAGTTAGGGTGGCAACTTTATTATTTATTCCACGTATCAAAATTACAGCTACTATGAAAGACTTTCAAAGTTGTTTGGCTTGCACTATAATGTAATGAGAATTGATTACTTTCATTTAGAAAAAAAAAATCCAACCCAAATCCCCTGTTACAGAATTTAGGAAGAACTCATAAGAAGACACAGGCAGAAGAGAAGCCTCCACTGAACAATATTAGTTGCAGTTCCCAGAATCACAGAGATATTAATTGCCTCCTGGGAAGTTTTATCATCTAAAATTTCAAACCACTTAGCAATTTTTGCCCTCTGAACACTCTCCAATGGTTCTATAGTTGCAAGCTCATGTGCTTAGTTATCTCTGGTTGCCTTTCCAGGGAATATATTTTATTTACTCTGAGAAGAGTAAATGAAAGGCAAAGGGAGATTAAAGAATTTCACTATAAGCAATGAGGAACAACTATCACTTGTGGACTATATGTAATAAATCTCTAATATACATGGTAGCACCTATGCACATAAACTTGGAATTATAACTCTACTCCTAAATATTTAAACATACCATTGGGTCATTTAGACATTATTTCCAACCTTAAGTCTTTAATTTAGATTAACCAAGAGCATCCTCTAAACACCTTCATCTATTAAGCTTCTGTTACCTTTTGAATTCAATTGCAAGCTGATTTAATACATAAAAGCCAGTGTAATAATTAAGGTGCTGGTCTGAACACCAGTTCTAGAACATGATTTCTACTCCCAAATAGGCATGAAAGCTGGCTGCATGACTTTGGACCAGTTACTCTCCATCAGCTCAACCCACATCACAGTGTTGCTGTGAGGATAGGAAAAGGAAGGAACATTATGTAAGTTTGTTACCTTGAGATGCTTATAAAATAATAAAAGGCAGGATCAAAGGAAGCAATGATTTATAAACTATAATTTATTCTTGTTCAGGAGGGGAAGGTGTGATTCTTAGATGCTCCTCTTTTGGTGTTGGAAATGAATCAGAATGCTGTATACCATGGCTTGAGGAAAATCGAAGAGGCCATCATTTGGTAGCCTCCCTCAGAGACCTAGATGTCTAGTTAGAGGTTACTTTTCATCAGACACATTAAACTCAAAGAGATGATGATTCTAGTAAGCATAGTAGAAAAGAAAAAGAAAAGATGAGCTGGCCCTCATTGTAATTTTGTTTTTCATTTCCAATCGGTTCACTCTCACTAATGCTATAAAGTTGTTTCTCAAAGTAGAATCTCTGTTCTTCTTGGCAATAAAAAGTACCACTGCAAGATTTACTCTGTTAAATTCAATATAGATGACCTTCTAAGTCAATTAAAGGGCATTTGTCTGAGAACAGTAGCAACCTTTAAAGGCTGGAGAGTTCATATTCTCATATTAAGCCCATTTGCCAGTCTTCAGCAGGATTAATTTCATTTTAGAATGTTCTCAAATCTGAATACTGATTTCAAAGACTGCTTCTCAGTCATATGGGTTGCTCTAAATTCACTACAAGCCCCTATTTAACAGAGCCGATGTATTCCAATAATTAGAACATTGCCCTGGATGTTTGTTTTATGCCTGACTTTACCAGATGTTTGGGTTTATTTATAAAATAATAAAAGTAATATTTAGCTAGCAATAATTGGAAAAACACCAGGAAATTATAAAACTATAAAAAGTTTTAATAAATTTAAAACACCAAGCTTTCGCCGGCAATTGCCGGCATCGTCAGGGTGGTTTCCAGTTGGTGGGAGAGGCTATTTATGGCTGTGGCGTTCTTTGCGCCTGGCTCATGGATCTCGTCTCAGGCCCCAGCCCCAGCCCAAGCTTGGTGTTTTAAATTTATTAAAACTTTTTATAGTTTTATAATTTCCTGGTGTTCTTGCATTTATTGCTAGCTAAACATGAGTTTACCCAGGAATCATCTTTTTATTTTTAATATTCTTAAGAATAAAAGTAATATACATCTGTAAATATTAACAGAGAAACTCCCTGCCAGCAGACTTCCTTCTAAGGGCCAAGAATCATATACTATATATTAAGTGTGGTTAAGCTTTTTTTAAAAAAGTAGGGATGGGTAGAAGAGCTTAAAATATTCTCCTAATCTAGGCTTGGAGTCCACATTAATGTTCTGCTGAAAACAAAACAACTCTGCCTGTTGACCACCTGCCCCCAAACATATTACCCACCTTCCAAAAGTATCATTTTTATTTCAAAATTCAAATGAATAGAATACATTTTTTTTAAAAAAATATTTGGATGCCATGCTTGCATAATAGTATCCTCTCCAGGGAGGAATCCCAATAGACTTTAGAAAACTAGGCACAGGAGAGGAGGTATAAGTGAATAAGTGTCCTTATTCACTCCTGGTTTTTGTTTTTTGTTTTTAAAGATATTTCCCATGGAAATAGCTCAAATTATACAAAAGGCTGTGAAGGCTTTACTCTCTAGGTGCCTGCAAATAAAACTTCGGGGTGGAAAACAATTGGAAGTGTAAATGATTCAAAATAAAGCTACCTAGTACTGAAGCTTCAAAGAAGCCTTTGATTCAAAGAAATTTGGATCAAAGATCCCTTTCAGTGAGGACCCTGAATTAAAGAAATACTTGCCTTGGAAGTACTGGATTGAAGCAGCTGCACTTTTTTCATTCAGAATAAAGCAGTTTTGGCAGTAAGTGGAGCACATACACTCCTTTTCCTCTACAGTGAAAAACTGGCCAAATCAAGTCATGCCACTTGGATGTTTCAGTTTAAGAAATTAAGGCAGGGTGGCTAACTTTTCCAGGTTGAAGCACTGCCTCAGATTGATTTGCTGCAATGGTCCAGAATCAGATATTATCCTGAAGCAGACTACTGCAAAAACATACAGAGGTATGAGTGGGAAGGATTGGACGGGAAAGGAAATATTAATATTTTAAGTTCCCACAAGACTAGATAGAGAGCAAACAATAAATTAAACATCTGGAAGAAATGTCAGAGTAGGAATGGAATGGAATTTATTTTACCAAGCATGATTTGATTCAGTATTGGTTGAAAAACTGAATATTAATTGGGAGGATAAAAATCAGGAGGAGACATAAGGCTTTAATTATTTCTGTTTATGTGAGTCGTATCGGAGAATGCAGAGTTGCAAAGCATAATATCGGTCTGCCAGGATATTGCTATAAGCATTTTGTGGTTGTCCAGTTCCCTGTCAGGTTATACCTGTCACGTACTATTACTTTGGGGGGAAATACCACCTGACTTTGGAGAGCCAGAAATTTCCCCAACAGTGATCTAATTTGATTCAAGATTTAGATTTCAGGCAAGCCCAATGAATATGTCCAACAGTTTGTATATACTGTATAAATAAATCTTCTGATGTAAATTGCATTTTGCCTGTTTTGCTCTGCTGTGTTTGCTAAAATGAGAAGCTAAGCAATATGGATGCCATTTGAAAAATAGATGTGAAATTAGGTTTTGGCATTTCAAATCTTGAAATGATCATGGCAATCTAAGTTACTCTCTGGCTTTGTTCTCAAAGTATTATCTAATCAAAATGTGGATCTCTTCATCAAAGTAAAAAATAAATAAAAAGACCCTCCACACCCACACACTGTGTGGATTTTTTTTTCCATCTAGATTTTACATAGCTTTCCTCAGCACAAATAATTTCAGCCCAGAAATGCTGAATCAGGAGCAGTAGCAGGGGATGTTATTAGAAGCACAAAATAGCTTTGAGTATGTGTGTGTTTAATCTATGCCACCCTCCTTATTACTTCATATTTCAAGGATGAAAATAAATATTTGCCCTATGGGAAATATGATGCATTACTATACAGCACCTTATGGTAGATAGCCAATAGTGCTGCAATTTTGAATTAAAGAACTGGCTGCTTCAGCATTCTGTGATGGGATTTAGGATGTTTGGAAGAAAATATTCAGAAAGAAAAGTCCCATATTGAATTAATACATGATTTCATAACTTTGAAGTGATGAGGGTTTGACCTCATATAGTTCCTGAATGACATTTCCAAGCTTGTTCACACAAAGTTACCATGTTGATGGAGGACTGGGGCTGCACATTTAGCAATAGCACTTAGAGTTATATACCACTTCACAGTGCTTTACAGCCCTCTCTAAGCGGTTTACAGAGCCAGCATATTGCCCCCAGCAATCTTGGTTCTCATTTTACCGACCTTGGAAGGATGGAAGACCGAGTCAACCTTGAGCTGGCAGTCGGCAGAATTAGTCTGCAGTACTGAATTCTAAACATGGTATCACCATTTAGCTCAACACTCCCTTCCAAAATTGTGCCTCAGGTGTCTAATAACCACATGTGAAGTTCAGTTTTTCCCAACACAACCATTAGGAACCTTATTTGCAGACATATCCTTTTTAAGTGAGGCTGTCTGTCCTCAACAGCTGCCCAGCTTAATGGGGGAGAGGGGTAGATTCCTTTATAAACTCAACATTCAAATGAGAATGTTTGGCAGGAAAGATGCCATACTGAATTAGAGATAACATTGTATACCTCAGGGGTGGAGGGTTTTCTTTTGATGGATGCCATCTCTTGAGGATTCCTTGATAATAGATTCTACAATTGAGCAGAGAAGTTGATCACTAGCATCCCTTTGACTCGTTATAATTTTTGAAACTATGATTCTAAAAACAAAGCATTCTTCCAAACAATAAAAAGCTAAGAATTTTTATAAAAAATGGTATTATAAGCAATTTTAAGCATATGTACCTGAGTTATTAATGAAAAACATTTTCAATCACATTGAATTAAATGTGTTTAAAGTGAGTAAATTTCATCTCTTTAGCAAATATTATTGTAGCAAACATGTGGAAGACACCACTTTGAGCAATTTTTGGAATAATAACTGAAGTGAGCTGACTTACTGTTGTAAAAAAAGTGGGGAAATATATACAGATTCATTATTCACAGTTGGTCTTTTGGGAGATAAACAAGCTGTAGATTCTGGATAGAATCAGTCCAAAGATAAGTATCTTTATGTCATATTAAATTCAAGAGCAGGCTTAACTATGTGCTTACTCTACATTTTTTCTCACTTTAGGCAACCAAGGAAAAGTGTTTGTCTTTTGATAACCCTTGCTATGTTTATTTGTTGTTGTTGTTAGAAATCATTTTAATCTATTATATGGAATAAGAGTGATAACATCAATAAAAATGCACTTCAGGCTTTGACGAATAAAATAATTCTATTGACGTAAATGTGATTCCTGCAAAATCAGTTGATTAGGACTAAAACCATATGAGCTTTTGTTGAATTTAATATAAAAACCACTGCCATGAACACAACCAACTCTACTGACAGTAATACATTTGGAAAAGCAAGTAATTACTGTGTACCATAAACTGTCAATGTTCCTATATCACTTCCCCAGCAATCAAAAACATCAGTTTAATTCTAGCATCCTAAACTTCATGGATAGATTAGGCTAGCATGTTGGGGTATCTTCTATGAAAGAGATGAGGACTCCCACTAAGAGGTTCAATTTATTACAACAAAGGTGTCTTCTAATCTAGCAAATGATAAGCCTGAAAAGACAGGGTTTTTCTTATGCCTTTATCATTCCTTCAGTGAAGCAAATGTTTAAAACCACATTACCACAAGGTCTCTCTCTCTCTCTCTCTCTCTCTCTCTCTCTCTCTCTCTCTCTCTCTCTCTCTCCAAAGTAACCTGTAGGGTGGCATAATACTCAATATTTAATGAGAAAAAAAATCAAGATGTTTCACAATGCCAACAGATGCTGTGGAAGTATCCTACACCTTTCCCCTTTCAAAGCCAAAGCCAAAGCCATAATATCTTTTAAAAATAAATAAATAAAGGAATCCCTATGGATTTTACTCCACTGGTTGTTGCCAACTCTTGGAGGCAGTACTCATCTCCATTTGAGCCAGTGCTGTCTGAAGACATTTCCCTAGTCATGTGACCAGAATGACATCATGGAGCGCTGTTACCTTCCAGTGGTGGGATTCAAATATGTGAACAACTGTTTCTCTGTGTGGATGCCACTTCCGGAAGTCCATGCTGGATCTGGGCAACAAAAAATTAGCTACTGGTTCTGCCAAAGTGATGCGAACCAGCTGAATCCCACCACTGTTACCTTCCTCCAAAGTGGCACCCATTTATCTATTTGCATTTGTAAGCTTTCAAACTGCTAAGTAGGCAGGAGCTGGGGCGAGGATGGGAGTTCCCCTGTTGCATGGCACTTAGGTCTTGAACCTAGGCTGCCATCTTTCCAGATGACAAGCCCAGTGCCTTAAACCACTGAGCCATCCTGCCACTCCAATAATATCTAAAGATGGCTTAGAGATACATATGGGAACAATGCACATAGCCCATTCTTCACTGTGTGTTTCTATGCCATTGGCTTTAAGGAGCTGATGCATGCAGAACATTGGAAGTCAGAAATCACTTTGTTTAGCATTTGGATCCAGTCCTTAGAAAGTACAGTCCTATAATTTCAGGAAATAATAAGGAAATAGAAATAACATTGCCTTGCAGGATTTAATTTGAAGCTATGTTTCATGTAGTCTTTCAATTATGGAAGCAGCTTAAGTTTGCCTTTGAGTGCACATTAAAGGATCAGCACTGAGCTTCTATATATGAAGAAGATTCTTTATTAGATCCATTCTTAGGAATGCATAGTACATACATGCACTTTCTGACATAAAACTGTTCAATAGTACAGGGCCAATTACTGTGTCTAGCACCTAGCTGGTAGCTTTGAATATGTTAATTGTACAAAAGAAACCTATCTATTAACACACTGCTTGCCCTTGAATTATGAATATTGATAACTAAGAAGAAAGGGAAAAAGATGCCTCCCTTCTGAATCTTACTTGTTTTTTTCTTATTAAATATCCATGGGATATGTGTTTCTTCTCCCCAGCTTTCTCTGCCACTAACTGGAAATGCACAAGAGTAAATACAACCCCACCAAATTTCATAAATTATTCTGAAAGAATTAAGGAAAATCTGTTTGAGTGAACCCAACATTGTTATAGTCATTTTCTTGAGGAGCAGAAAGGATTATTAAATGCTGTGGGATTTTCTGATAAAGGAGCTGGATGCACTGGGACATGTCACAGCCTACATTAATGGGATGTTTAAACATCAACTTCATCAATTGAATTATAAAATTAAGCAACCTCATTTAAAAGCTGCCTATCTATTCCTTTCAAGATTTCCTGTAAAGACTATAATCAGAACCAGGAAGCTAAAAGATCTCCCCTCCCCCTTTTTAATTTCCTTTTCCTGCCCCTTCTTACCTGGTATTATTGAAGTTCTTTTTCTCCTTCATTGTCTTCTATCAAGCTAATGTCAGATACTGAATGTCTGTACAAACCATGAAGGTACTTATATCAGGTTAAATCAGCGATCTCCAACCATGGCAACTTTAAGACTTATGGACTTCAGCATGCTGGCTGGGGAAATCTGGGAGCTGAAGTCCACAAGTCTTAAAGTTGCCAAGTTTAGAAACCCTGATTTAACCAGATATAAAAGTCATGAGTGAAAGTACTTGGTTTGTATAGGAGCATTATTAAAAGCATCCTTGTCTTCTCAGTTCCAGACTTCTCCAATTTGGAATTGCGAGATCTTGGAACAAAGGACATCTGCCTGATTGGTAACCCTGTTTTATTACAATTCTTGACACAGGAGAGATTCTTCTGACCATCACACGTAAAAACAAGCTGTAGGCAACCCATTTTAGCATGCAATGATGAGGAGAATAATGAGACATGAAAGTGGAAATCTTGTTCTGACTATATGTTCTGAATAGGCTGAAATTGGTCCAGATTATCCAGGAAGAATGTTGGGGATTAGAGATTTTGTACACATTGGGGACTAGAGATTTTGTACACATCTCATGCCAGATGTTTTGCATCAACAGGAATGATGGATTGTGTATCCTCCAGAGCCTCTGGAGAGTGTATTGTGAAATGTTTCCTGATTTGTTTTTGCATGCTTGCCCTTCCATGAAATGATGACTATAGATAGTCTTTAAATTTCTGAAACTTTGACTGTTAACAGCTACACTGTTAACCTATACAACAATCCCACAGGCATTGCTTTAATTACTTGCTATGGTTAACAGGACTTATAGGACATTAGAAAATGAATCTGCTAGATTAGGCCAAAGGCTTAGGTAATTAAACATCTCTATTTTCTGCAATGGCTAGCCCAGAAGCTATTGCTCAATATATATATTGGACTTCGTTGCAGCTCTAGAACCAGTCATACACCGCATTGGAGTAGGAGAGGAGACCAGAAACGCCATCAGACAACAGGTCACAGGTTTGGTTATGAATCATAGGGGCAACCAAACCTTACCTAAGAAAGAACTAGAGGCTTTAAATCAGCTCAAAAAGGATGACACCATCCTTATAATGCCAGCAGATAAAGGGAGGGCCACTGTCATTTTGGACAAGGCGCAATATATTGGTAAAGCATTGTGCCTGCTCAACGATACTACAGCCTATAGAGTGGTAGACGGTGACCCCATGACGTCCCTTAAAAACCATACTAATAAATTACTTAACAACCTCAAACATAGCAAGAGTCTTGATGATGTCATTCTTAAAAAGCTGCACCCTAGTGACACCGCAATGGCCAGATTCTATGGCCTTCCTAAGGTCCACAAGGAGGGTGTCATTTAGGGACACTCCGACCTCAGGCCTTGCCAAATGGCTGAGTAATCGCATCAGTCATCTGGTTGAAGGTGGTTCTACTACCGTTAAATCTGCTGAGGAATTCCTTGACAGGATCAGGTCTTTGAGGATAGAGGATGATGAGGTGATGGTATCTTTTGATGTCATCTCCCTCTTCACCTCTATCCCACAAGATCTGGCCATCAAGATGATAAAAGACCTTCTTGAGAAAAAAGGGTTCAGGTCATCAGCAGGACCACCTTCGGCCTCAGGACCTTATAAATCTATTAGAAGTATGTCTAAAAACATACTTCACATTCCAGGGCACTACCTTTGAGCAGGTTAAGGGCACGCCCATGGGGTCACCGATCTCCAGCATCATAGCAGAGGCAGTGTTGCAGCAATTGGAGCACGTAGCGATGACCCAGTGTTGTCCTAAATTCTGGGCTTGCTACGTGGACGATACATTTGTCATCATCAAGAGGAGCCAAAAAGCTGGCTTTGTGGGCATACTTAACTCTGTGTGCGTGGATTTGCAGTTTACGGAAGAAGAAGAGCACCAGGGTGAGTTGGCATTTCTTGATGTCCCAGTCCATCGCCAACCTAATGGAACCCTGAGGACCAGGGTCTACCACAAATCCATGCACACAGATAGAATTCTGCACTATGATAGCAACCATCCAGTGGCCCACAAGGCCAGCTGCATATATATATATATATATATATGTTTTCTGAGGTTTTCGCGGGTGTTTGTATGTAGGTCTTTGGTTTTTCGCGGGCGTTTGTATGTAGGTTTTTGGTTGTTCGGGTTTTCTCCCGCGTAAAATTGGAAGTGTCTTGGCGACGTTTCGACGAAGTCCCATTCGTCATCTTCAGGCTGGTGTTTTCAGCTTCGTGCTTCGAGCAGCAATGTGTGGTCTTAGCTGTTTCTTCCTTTTAACTGCCAGTGGGGGTATGACATCAGCCTGAAGATGACAAATGGGACTTCGTCGAAACGTCGCCAAGACATTTCCAATTTTACGTGGGAGAAAACCCGAACAACCAAAGACATATATATATATATATTCAATGATGCAATCTTCGATCTCCGGGAAGAGTATACTCCAGTTATTTATTGTTAAAACAACATTTAAAACAATAAAAACAGTTATATACAAGAATTAAAACAACTTAGCTTTCGCTGGTCCTCTGCCAGCATCCTCAGAGTGGGGCTTAGGGGGTGGGAAGTTCTTTTTATCCCCTTGCTGATCCAATTGCCTACTCATTGCCCTCGTGACAGGGCCACTCTTCCTGATTGCCTGTGACTGCCTTGCCTGTTCCGCCCTCTCTTTTTTGCACTCTAACATTGTATTTTCCTGCTTTGTCATCCTTGTGCTGTCTCCCCCTCCCTGCACTGTTATCATTAGCACACTCTCCAATCCCTCCTCCTTATCCAATGCAAGGTGCCTCCTCCGACTCGGCACTACCCGAATCCTGTTGAGCTGATAATCTGCCTGCCGTTTTTGCATACCATTGCTGGTTTCTATTTCAACTCCTTCCTCCAACCCCCCTCCTCTCCCAGCCTGCCGATTCATGCACCCTTTGTTATCCATTCCTGTCATCCTTCCCCCTCTTCCTTCAACCCTCCCACCTGTTGATTAACATATTGCTCCTGCCTTTCATCAACCATACTTATTGATGTTCTCTTCCTCAATATCTTTTCCTTCCTGATCCGCTGCTCTACCTGCTGTTCCTGTTTACCCTCCTCCCCCACTGTCCATCTTCCCCTCTCCAATGCCCTCCCCATCATCTGCTGACTTGCCTGTTGTTCATCCATTTCTGTCCATCCTCTCTTTTCTAGCATTCCTCCTCCTCTGACCTGCCGTCCTACATGCTGTTCCCACATGCCAACATCCATTCCTGTTAAACCCTCCTTCTCAAGCTTTCCTCCCCCCCAATCTGCCGTCCTGCCTGCTATTCTTATCTGCCCTTCTCCTTTCCTGTCAGTCCCCCCCTCTCCTGTTTCCTCCCCCCTCTCCAATCCACTGCTCTGTTTGCTGTTACTTCCAGCATTCTTCCTTCCCTTACCTGCTGTCCTACGTACTGTTCCCATCTACCAACCTGCGTTCCTGTGGGACTCTCCTTCCCAAACTTTCCCCCCCAAAACTGCTGTCCTGCCTATTATTCCTGCCTGCCCTTCTCCATTCTTATCCACCCCACCTTCTCCTATTTCCTCCCCCCCTCTAATCTGCAGCTCTACCTGCTGTTCCTGGCTATTCTCCTCCATTCTTACTCCCTTCTCAAATCTCCCCTCTCCATCTGTGAATATGCTTCCAATCTTACGTGCCTCATCTTTTCTGTTCTTTTCTCTCTCCCCTTCTCTTTTGATCAGTCCCCTGGGGTCGGGCATACCCCTCCCCCATATTCTGGGCCATACGATCAATTCCGCTGTTCCCAAGAGTCTTCCCTGATCCCCCTCTCCTTGCAATCCCCCATCATATCCACCTCCTCTTCCTTTACTACCCTTACCTGTCTGTGACCCTAATGTTCCCTCATCTGTCCCCACCTGTGATGTGTCTATGGGATCCTCCCTATGTCTAGTCATGTGGTGAATACCCCCCCCACCAGTCCTGGTTTCGCCTCTGACAATCGGCATCCGTCTCCTGACATGCTCTTCCTGCACTCTTAGTGCCTGGTACGCCGAGGGCAGTTCTATACATCGGTTGATGGAGTCTGTGTTGGAGAACCAGGCCTCCTTTAGTAAGCGTCCTCCTTTGGAGGCGTCCTGGGCAATGGCTTCTGCCTCCTTGAAATCAAAAGAATGTCCGGTATTAATCATGTGCGTCCATATTTGAGAGTATTGCTCCTGTCTTCTGACAGCCAATTTATGTTCATGTATCCTAGTTTTTATTCATTTGGCTGTCTCCCCCATATAATTACATTGGCAGTCTTTGCAATGCACTCTGTATACGACCGCTGATCTTTCTTCCTTCGGCAATGGCTCTTTAGGGCGCATGACTTTCATCCGGAGTGTTTGATCTGGCCAGTGAGCAACTTTAATATTATAAGGTGCCAATATGCGCGCTGTTGCTTCCGATACTCCCTGGACATACGGTATTGTTGTTCGGGCCATTGTCCCTGGATCATTCGGTGCCCTGCGGGGTTCTTGACGTTTGCTGTATCTCCAAATGAAGCTAGTTGGATAGCCATTCCACTTACACACTTGATAAAGATGTGCACACTCCCTCTGCTTAGCCCTCCTGGTGTTACAGTGCGTGTCTATATGTGCAAATAATGTCCTAACACATGAGATCTTGTGGGCTGCTGGGTGATTGCTCATATAGTGCAACATCCTGTCGGTGTGAGTGGCTTTTCTTTTTTTTTTATTGAGAATTTTTAAAAGTTTTTATAAATAACAAAAAAAGAACAATAACAAACAAACAAAAAAAAAAACAACCCTCACCCAACCCCTCCCAAACCACCCCCTCCATCCCCCCCGAGCTTCCCAGAGCTGAATATAGGCTTAATTAAAATTTAAAAAAACCTAAACAGATTTTAACAACTTATAAAATAGTTAATAATAAAATATATATGACATAAACATTAAAAATAAAAAATACTTAAAAAGAAAAAAAAAGAAAAAAGAAAGAAAGAAGAAAAGAAATAAGAAAAAGAAAAAAAAGGAAAAAAGAGAAAACAATCTATAAAATATCAAAAATTATATACAAGTTATATAAAAGCTAAATGATATTTTTTTATATCCAATTTATGTTGTATAAAATTTATCCATTTTTCCCATACAGCAAAGAATTTCTCTTGCGATTGCTCCTTTAAAAGATGTGAGTGGCTTTTCTATACACCGTCGTATGGAGGGCACCATTGAATTGACGTGTAACCAAAACGTCTAGGAAGGCCAAGCTGCCATTGGCCTCCTCCTCCGCTGTGAATTGTATATCCGGGAATATTGCGTTGAGTTTCTCAATAAGGGCAGTTTTTCTTGCCCGTTTGACGATGACGAAAGTATCGTCCACATACCTGGCCCAAAACTCTGGTTGCTAGTCGGCCATGGCCCTGCTTTCCAAACACTGTAGGCCCACCTCCGCAATGACCCCCAAAATGGGGGATCCCATCGGCGTGCCCTTGATTTGTTCATATATTGTTCCTTGGAATATGAAATGCGTTTTCAAGCATAGCCGTAATAACCTGACAACATCTTCTGTCCCAAGGGAACTTTGACTCCATAGTCCTTTCAGTTGTAGTAGATCTTTTATGGTCGTCATGGCCAATTCTTGCGGGATGGACATGAATAGCGATGTTACGTCGAATGAGATCATAATCTCATCGTCCCGTATCCTCATCCTCTTTAGCCTCTGTAAGAATTCTTGTGAGGATTTCACAGTGGTTGTGTTGTCTTCCACTAGGTGTTGTAACTTTTGACTCAGCCATTTAGCCAGCCCAAACATGGGTGTGCCCTTAAGTGCCACAATGGGTCTCAATGGTGTCCCTTCCTTATGTATTTTGGGTAGGCCATAAAATCTCGCCAAAGCCAAGTCCCTTGGCCATATAGCCCTCAGATCTTCTTATTTATTCCTCCAGGTTTCTTAAGTCCATCTATGATCTTATTGAGTTGATTTTTCATGGACGTTGTGGGGTCAATCCTAATTACTTTATAGGCACTGTTGTCATCTAGTAGGGTCTGGGCCTTGCCACTATACTCGGCTCTGTCCATGACAACCGTGGCCCTTCCCTTATCTGCTGGCAGGACCACGATGGATTTGTCCTTGCGCAGCTCTTCCAGGGCCTTTCTCTCCCCTGCCGGTAGTACATGGTGTTGTTTGTGGCCTGTAAGCAATCCCGTAACTCGTTGTCTTATGGCATTCTTCTCTGTCTCACTAGTGGCCATACCTTGTATTGTTGGTTCTACGGCCGCAATAAAGTCAACGGGCTGGGCATCCCCCAAATTGAGGCCCGCATCCCATTGTAATAATCTGGTTTCTTCATCTGTGAGGTCTCTTGATGATAAATTGTGGACCAATCTGGAGTTCTGATTACGCTTGTGCGTTTGCCTCAGGGTCTCCATCTTCCTGTGGAGCGTTTCGGTCTTATTCCGACGTGCCCTGTTCGTGGCCTCGTATATGTGTGAGCTGAGGATCCTGTAGTGCTGCTGTGTCAGCGTGGATCGACAGAGCTCCTGGCATCTTCGTATCATAGGTGACCAGGTGTTGATACGTCTATGGTGGTCATTGATTAAAACCCGTATGGTTCGGTGCTGAAACTGCCGGACCACCTTCTGTGCCTCCATAGAGTCTACAATTGGTCTTCTACGTAGAGATTTTGGTGGCAAGTCATTGCGAATGCAATGCTCGAAGCACGAAGCTGAAAACACCAGCCTGAAGATGACGAATGGGACTTCATCGAAACGTCGCCAAGACACTTCCAATTTTACGCGGGAGAAAACCCGAACAACCAAAGACCTACATACAAACACCCGCGAAAACCTCAGAAAATATATATATATATATTGGAAAATTTGCATAAAAATACGACTCCTGGGCATGTCTATGGTACAAATAAAATACGAACACCAGGAGAGTATAAATATAAAAATATACTTTACTAAAAGCTGCCAAGCTTTCGTTTGGAAACTCCAAACATCATCAGGGCTAAGGAGCCAGTAAACAATGATGACTTAAATGGGTTTTGCCGGCATCTGCACCCGGTTCATGGACCGCGTCACCGGTCCCGGCCGGTTAATTAGTGTTCCAGATGTTACAAGCCCAGGGAAGCTTGTAACACTGATAGAGGAGAAACAGATGCCCCCAGGGTGGAGAATGAAAACAAAAAGGGGAGGACGGTCAGTGCTATGGAAGGAAATAAGGATAAAGGGGTGGTGGAGGAGATGAATACCAGTAATGAGATAGTGGAAGGAATGATCCGGAAGAACCATAGAAGGAAGCATAAGGAGAGTAATAAAGAAACATCTGGAACACTAATTAACCGGCCGGGACCGGTGACGCGGTCCATGAGCCGGGTGCAGATGCCGGCAAAACCCATTTAAGTCATCATTGTTTACTGGCTCCTTAGCCCTGATGATGTTTGGAGTTTCCAAACGAAAGCTTGGCAGCTTTTAGTAAAGTATATTTTTATATTTATACTCTCCTGGTGTTCGTATTTTATTTGTACCATATATATATATATATATATATATATATATATATATATATATATATATATATATATATATATATAAATAATCTTGTGTCCTATACACCATTCACCAGCATGTACATGCACAAACTCAACCACAATGAGAATAAAATATAGCAGGCATGTTATGGGGAAGAAACTATTTATCAAAGCATAGTACAAGCATCTTGTTAAAATGTTTTTAAAAAATGAGGGGGAAATGGAATGTCATTGGAATCAGAAAAATGACAAGACCAACTTCTTTTGAAAGTATGTAATACTTTATTTATTAGCCATTAAGCCATATCAGGGTACAAAATATAAAACAAAACAGTAATAAGGGCATGTATTAAAAATAGAACAAAAGAAATAAGTAAAAGAAATGCAAATCACAGTTCTATGTCACCCCTACAATTTAGCCCAATCAGATGCTCATATGCAGTTCTCAACAGTACTATCTTGTTTAAATAAAAAGCCGTATTATACATAATTTTTAGATTCTGAACACACATGAAATATGATGTTTTAATATAAGGATCACAGTAGGCCATTTGTCTAATGTGCCCTCCAAGATACTGATCTTTCTCTTTCTTATACAATTGCCATTCATATAATATATCTTTAATCTTCTACCTCTGGGGGCCTGCAAATACAAGTAAATTCATTATAAGGGACTTGGTTAAATCTTCCATAGTTAACCATTGTGTCCAGCTGCTCAAATCTTGATTGAGTAAATATACCCCTAAGGTGTTTGGACATCTCTGCATTTAAAAATATTTGGCAATTTGGAAAGCACATTTACCGCAGCTCATCCATGTCACTGTGCCAGCCTTATTCCTCTGAGTTTCAGTATCCAGAATTCTTTGTGCAGGAATCTTTTTAACTTTTTTTTTTTTTTTTTTTTTTTACAGAAACAGTTGGACAAGAAACAGGGAGATCACAGTTCCTGACATACTTTACCAGTTGTACAATCCAAGAGGTTGGTAATTGAGATTTTGTCTGCTCTAATAGATACAGTTTTAGAGGTCTGTCAGTTTCCATACCATTGATTTTGCACAAATAATTATGTGCCCTGATTTTAGACGAAGAACAAATTCAACCAATTCAGCTCTAACTGCAGCAATTAAGATCATTTTATCCACATCCAAAATATTTCTCAGATGCTGTGATTGTGTTTGTTCTAATAATGGTACATATCTTAAGCCCCAAAGTTCAGCTCCTTATAGCTTTAATAATTGGGGCTGAGGAACATGGATAACTATGATTTATTAATCTAATTTAATTTTATTAATAACAGCAAAGTGTGCTAAGTATCTTAGACACATATTCTTCAGAATCTTCATCAGTCCTTCTTAGTTGTTAATATATAGACCAAATAGCAGCTGTGCAAGTATTCAATCTTGTCTTACCCATTTGTGAGGATCAATCACAAAACATATCCTCAGGCAAGTGTTTGGATAAAGATCAGCGTCAACAGTCTGGGTTACATATTTTGTTGTTGTTGTTAATTGCGAAGTTGTGTCCGACCCATAGCGATCCTATGGACAATGTTCCTCCAGGTCTTCCTGTCCTTTACCATCTTCTGGAGTCCATTTAAGTTCACACCTACTGCTTCAGTGACTCCATCCAGCCATCTCATTCTCTGTCGTACCCTTCTTCTATTGCCCTCAATCTTTCCCAGCATTAGGCCCTTCTCCAGTGAGTCCTTCCTTCTCATTAGGTGGCCAAAGTATTTGAGTTTCAACTTCAGGATCTGGCCTTCTAAAGAGCAGTCGGGGTTGATCTCTTCTAGGACTGACCGGTTTGAACACCTTGCAGTCCAAGGGACTCGCAGGAGTCTTCTCCAGCACCATAGTTCAAAGGCCTCAGTTCTTTGGCGCTCAGCCTTTCTTATGGTCCAACTTTCACAGCCATACATTGCAACTGGGAAAACCATGGCCTGGACTATACGCACTTTTGTTGGCAGGGTGATGTCTCTGCTTTTTAGTATGCTGTCTAGATTTGCCATAGCTTTCCTCCCCAGGAGCAAGCGTCTTTTAATTTCTTGGCTGCAGTCCCCATCTGAGGTGATCTTGGAGCCCAGAAAAATAAAATCTGTCACTACCTCCATTTCTTCCCCATCTATTTGCCAGGAATTGAGAGGGCTGGATGCCATGATTTGGGTTTTCTTAATGTTGAGTTTCAAGCCAACTTTTGCACTCTCCTTCTTTACCTGCATCAAGAGGCTCTTTAGTTCCTCTTCACTTCCTGCCATTAGAGTGGTATCATCTGCATATCTTAGGTTGTTGATACTTCTCCCGGCAACAGGAGAAATATCCGTAATATGTAACAGGGTTACATATTATGGACAGTCAATTTCCTTCATATTATTCTCTGTTTATTATGTTAAATGCTGCAACAAGGTGTATAAAGCCAGCAAACAATTGTTTCCCCTTACTGACATATTTTATGATTTGATAGTTCAAGATTGGCTCTGTCTAAAGCCAGTGTATTTTTCTGCGAGAAGGCAAATTCACCTACCTATCTTTCAATTCTACTCAAGAGGAACCTGGTATATATTTTAACCATATTATCTATTAGAATAATGGGGCTGTAACTGTTAAAAAAGATTCCTTTTTAGTGCCCCTCCCCCAGTATTATATCTAGGAACTACTCTTTGGAGATGATATGGAAGAATTGGGATGCCACCACTGAGAAGACTGTCTCCCTAATAGTTACTCATCTAAACTTATCTATTGGAGACTTCTAGAGGAAAGAATCTAAATATGATGTTTGATGTTCTTCCATCCTGCATCATCTGGTGCAATGGTTAAAATTTAGGCTAACTCTGCTTACTACCAGGAGTTCGATCCTGACCAGCTTAAGGATGACTCAAACTTCCATTCTTCTGAGGTTAGTAAAATGAGGACCCAGATTGTTGGGGGCAATAAGCTGACTCTGTAGACTACTTAGAGCACAGGTGTCAAATTTCCCTGAATCACATTATGTGTTGTGACGTATTGTGACTTTTTTTGCTGGGGAGGGCATGGCCTCTGTATAATGCAACCAGCTTGCAGGCCAGCAGTTTGACACCCCTGACTTAGAGAGTGCTGTAAAGCACTCTGGGGCAGTATATAAGTCTAAGTGCTATTGTTATTATTGATTTGGCATATATTCGTATTGTATTCCATGTTCTCTAGAGTATGACAATTTTGGGACAGAAATTTGGGTGAAGCTGAGTCAACTGGGCCATGTATTTAGCCCCTGATCCTAAGTGGAGTTAAAAATCACCAATTCACAAGATGCATTCATATACTGATCTCACCATGCAAAGAGGGGATCAGCCTCCTATAATAGTTACAGTGGCAAAATACTGAAGAGCTGGTTTCTTTGGATACAGCAGGATAGGCTGTAATGGGGAACCATTCCATGGACCATTCATGCATATCACAGCACAGCTTTATAGAAGGAAGGAGCTACCATCCACAAGACATCTTGTCTGAACTGGCCTTATAAGGACATACAGTATGAAAATCCTGATAAAAAGGGATGAATGGGATTTGTGCTTGAGTGGAGAGAGAACAGGAAGGTGCAGGTGATCCTGTTCTCCAATTCAAATATCTAAAATCTTTATTAAGTGATAATTCTAGAGTAATCCTTGATTAAGCGGAGGCTATTCCAGCAACTGCAGTAGTCATTATGGGGGGGGGGGTAAGCCTTTTTTCTTCTTCTTAAAGATTGAACAAAGTCCTTAGATCAACATTACACTTCACAGGAGTATAATAATCCTATACAGCACCTAAATACCACAAAACCATAATCAGTTCTGACATTTCCAAGTGAATTACAACAGCTGCTTTATGTTAAAGGGAAATTTTAATCATATCCCCCACCTTTGATAAGCTGGAAAGATAAACATGACCAAGCTGCTAATGTACATTCCATTAAGTTTCATGCAGGATGGAAATGAGCCCCTGGCTATCAAATGGATGGTATATTTGGCTTTCAAACTGCCATGCCCACTAATCAGTCAGTGCAACGAGTCTCCTTCTGCCAATCCATCAAAAGGTAATCTTAATCCATCATTTAGGTTTGTGTTAAATCTTTCTTTGCCTCCCTGAATGAGAAAATAGAAAGTCCCAGGAGGAATGGGAGAGCAATTACAAATGGGAATTATACAGAAGCTGGAGTAGCAGTGTATTTTCTCAAAATATTTCCTGTTTTCCATTTTGTTTATTTACTTGCTTTGGGACATTAAGGCCTTACCTTATCTCTAAGAAGCTACAGATAATATACTGGAAAGATATGCTCTGCTGTTTTCTGTTTATCACTCACCAGAAACATACAGCCAAAGCATGTTTGGCTTTCCAAGTACTGTTAACTTACCCCTAGCTGCCTAATCAATGATGAATGATGCCAACTATTATAGTCCACCAACACCTAGATGTCTCAGCTTTCCAAACTTTACAATAAACTAACCAGTTACAAACTAGAAGAATAAGAATAAAAGTAGCTATTTAGCCATTAAATAATGAAAACAGTCTCCCAATTTGCAATATCAAAACACACACAAAAAAACCCCGGAAATGCAGGAAACGGCTAAGTAAGGCCACAATGAGAATGTTTGAAAAGTTCAATTTTTAAAAACATAAATAAAAGGGAAAGAATCATCAAGTTCTATAAATGTGTTGATGAGGAAGTGAGCTAAGATTCTCCTGCCTACATATTGCCTCTGAAGTTTCTTGTATCCTAATTCTATTTAGAGATAACTCAGTGGGTGTTGGATATAGAAGACAGACAGAGCTTATCACAATAGTCAAGGAGACTTGCATTGGAGAAGACAGCCCCTTAAATATGCCATTTGTAATTTTCAAATTTTTAAGCTCAACATTTTTACTCGTCCACATTCCACCGAAAACATGGCAATGTCTCTTAACTTTCATAAATATAGAACACATCCATCTTTTAAAGATATAATACAATCTCATACATGAAAGACAGTGGCCCTTCGGCTCTTCATGTGAATCCCCAAAAGTATATGTAAAGAGGATGATAAGCAGCAGGATCAAGCTTTTGGAGTTGATTTAGCTTATTTATTTATCAAAAGTTTTTTTCTATGCTGCCTTTCATTGAAAAGGTTTGCAGCATTTCTTTCTTTAAGAAATTTGAATCATTGTCATTCAATCTTATGGGGCGGAGCTAGTCTGCCAACAAACACAGTATTTAGAGGAAGATATTTATCTATTTATAAATTTAAAACAATGTATTTATTGTCCCTGACTTTTAGTGATTCATGGAATTCTGGTCCTTAAAATAAGTACTTAACTTCAGATGTATACCATATAGTACTATTACATCCCTTCTGCAATCTATCCAATATCCTTCTCTTTCTCTTTCTCAGACCAAAATCATAACAATATTTCATTTGATTTAAATGAACCATACTGCAACTCGTAGTCGATAACTGAAAAATACTGGGGAAGGAAGGAATACTAAAGTCTACAGAGCTGTATTCAAGCCATTTTCCCTCCCATCCTTCTAACAAATTTTATTTCCAAAACATTCTACCTTTCTCTTGCCCAGCAAGTGACAAAATCACCTTGACCTACTTTGAAAAAACAGTGGGGCTGTCAGTCAGGTTTAAAAGAAGTCATTAAAAAGGGACTGAGGTTCCTCTTGTCAGCGTTGTGAAATCCCCTGTTGTACAAAGTTGCCCTTCAAAAGTGACACCGCAACTAATTAAAAGTAACTTGTTGAATCACAGCCATGACACTTCTCAGTCCAAACCACAGCTTGTTAGTTTCAGATCAGGAGGTTTTTTCCTTTCTCCATAGGTAAGCCCAAAAGAAAAAAATAGACTGCAAAGGACTGTTGATCAGAAAAGTGAATTCCAGCGGCGCAATCCAAGCTGCCCAGCTGATTTCTGACAAGGAGAAAAGAAGCTGTACATCTCTGGAAAAAAAAAAAAACAAGATTCTGATATCTGATGACAGTAAAGATATTGTAGGTTGTTCTGGGTAGAGATGAAAAGAAATCCGCTTTTAAATTTCTGCAGAAAGAGATTTGTTCCAGAATGAACTCCACTGTGGCACAAAAGGCAGTACTGAACTCAGCTTGGCAAATCCTGTGTTTATCTGGTTGAGAAATAAATCCAAATAATTCTGTTTGCTTTTGAAAGGTGCATGCAAAAAAAAAAAAAATCTGCCAAGGAAACAAAACGAAAAAAAAAATGAAGAAATTATGTAAGCAGCACTAAGAGAAGTTGCATGCAAAAGCTCCAAAGAATGAATATGGATGATGATTTTTTTAAAAAAATCTACAAACAAGCTTGGGATGAAGATTCTGTCTACTAAAACATAAGGTACAAAATGGAATTTATAGAGATCCATCTGCAGATCCTTCATCTTATGTTTTAATGTATTGGTCTAACACTCTAAGTCAATGTTCCTAAACTGTTTTAAGAGGCATTTTGGCAGTAGCAATTCCAAACTTGATCCTCAACTCACAAACAATTACAAGCTGCTTTGTTACTCTCAGGATACACCCAGTCACCCCCAGTTTAAGAACCATTGGTCTAGGCTGTGAAATCTATCTTTTGGGGTTATACAGATCTGAAAATGGTGTACAGTCCATCCAACATGATCCTTGCCTGTTCTGCTCCTAAGAAAGCAAAAGTCCTGGAAACAGCAAGCTATCAAAAGGACTTGGAGGGTACATTATACTAAGATTATAACTATGACTTGCTGCTGGTCATCTTCTGTTTCCTTTTACCTTTCCCAGCACCTTCTCCAGAAAAGATAGATGCACAACCCCAATCCTGCCCTTGAAAGAAATAGTCCAAAAGTGTGAACAACACAGTTTCTATCCCATACTTGGTCTGAATTCTGACTGAAAGGGATCCAGATAACCCATTTTTTCAAGGTCTTCTGAAGTTGCTGTATAACCATTGTCTCAATCACCTTCTCTATAAGTGGGAACTTAGATACTGAATGAAAAATGTTCAGCATAGTGAGGTCCAGCAATTGCTTCTTGAAGATGGGTGAATCAAAACTCCTTAAGAAAAATCTTGTCACTCAAGGAAGTATTAACCAGCAATAGAAGCTCTACACAATACCTCCAAACCACTTGAACCAGCCAGGAAGGGCATGGATTTAAAGAACAGATAGCTGAGCTCACAGTCCTAAGGACCCTATACACTTCCTCAGATCCCCCAGCCTCAAGCCATCCCAGATAAAATAGCAAGACCCTAGGCCTGCAACAAGGCTGGCATTCAACTGAGAACTAATCTGACTTTGGCTGACAATTGCTGAACACATTTTTTGCACATCCCTGCAAGAGGTTCTTCAAGCCCTCTCCTACCCACATCCAGAAGGGCTCATGTCACCTGAAACAATGCTGTGGGACAGCTCTCTGCAGATACAATAAAGGCAGAGAAGTACTGGCACTTTGTTGCCCTTCCACTATTAAGTAGACCTTAATAATGACTCTAACCCATGTTCAGTAGAGTTTGTCTGTTGTTGTGTGTCAGTAACACTCTCAACATCTCATCTCTTGTTTCATCTCTCTCAATTCCTCCATAAACCATGTGAGTGCCAGGATCCCCAAGAGGGACTCTGATTTAAAGCTTCAGCCACCCGTTATGCCCAAGATTTTAGATGGACTGTACAGGAGGCCAGCAGGAGCAACCCCCCAGCTTTCTCTTTCAAACCCATCTGGGTCCATTAGTCATCAATTACTGATGATTAATTGTAATGTATTGTAATGGGTCTAATGTCTCTGCTATAGATAGTGGTGTTAGAGAATCATGTGGTACTCAAGATATGATCTGACCATGACATTAAAAGTTCCCCCAATGTCAAATAAAATAGACACTGCTCTGACAGTAGCACCAAATGTCTGGATGATCTGATAAGGGATATGGATAACAGGGGAGCCATGAACTCCCAGGCCATCTCAGATACCATTCCTAGATAAGGCAAATTGAAGCCCCCAAAGCTCATAAGTCTATAGAACTCCATTGTCAGTCCAGAAATAAAGTCAAGGTACTCAGACAGGGAGGTGGCTGTGCAGCAGGGAGGCTGATACAAAAGCAACAATCCCAATCAATCCCTAGATTTAGGGATTTAATGAACAGGGTCTCCCATTCTGAGACCTGTGATTCAGCACCATTGAACCCCCTCAGAGATTCCCAGGTGAAAATCACCACACCTGTAAAATGTTTAAGGATAGTATTTAACTTGATATCAATCTTATGGGCTTTATTGGAAATCTATTATATATTTCTGTTATGATCTTGGCAACTACTTGGATCAACATATAGCAAAAAGGGTCTTTTATTTCCTGGTTTGAGAGGAACTAGACTTATTTGAGCCCTATTGGAATGTAAATTGGATTTTGATGCTGAGTTTCATGAATATTTATCTTTATGGAACAATTCCACTCTAAAAATAGGTCTTAAGTACACTGGAAAGTATGACCAGAGTCTGGAATTGTAACTTTAAATTAATTGCTTATATTGATTGGTTTAAGACGTTCAACCTCAAGTAGAATTTTCTTTGCTTAATGCACTACACTGGCAATATAGCCCACTATAAAACAATAACAATATATATTCATTGCTGCATGAATATTACATTGTAAAAAGCAGACTCTTACCCCAGGCAATGGGATAAGATGAGGTGGAGTCTGTGTTAGATTCCTCCAAGGAGAATGACTGAGATAGCAGGTTTTTGGTTTTGGTTTTATGATTTTTAATTATTTTATGGGTTTTATTATTGTTGAGAGTCATCCAAAATTGTGCTCTAAGATTGGTGGTCATACAAATCTTTTATATAAATAAATAAAACAGAATAACTAATCAGCTCAGACAGGTTTTAATAGCTCAATATGGACCAAATGCTTTAGCTGCTTGGAAGAAACTTGAGATGCTTTCATTTTTGATGGAATCTCTTTTGAAAAAAAAAAATCAATTTCATATCTGTCTCAGAAGCTTAAAACTCTTGAAATGGTCAACGTTTATGATGAGTTAAAAAAAGAAATGGGATATCTAATAATAGAACATTGGTGGATATAAATCTTGATAAATATCAGGTTGAGAACTTGAGGTTGAGAACTAACCGAAAGACCTTACTCCATATAATGTATCAGAATGGATAGGGTACAGATTTTTTTTGTTTGTGATGTAAGAGATATATGAACTCATATTATATTGTCTGTCTTGACTCTTTATGGATTTTTTTTAAATGCTACTTCAAATTATGCTCCAAAATTTTGGAATCTGATTATTTTGGAGCAATTTTGGTTTTGCCAGCATGGAGAATAGCCAAAATAAAAGTATTGAAGAACTGGAATGGAACTACTATCTCTGACATCCAGGACTGGATTCAAGAACTGTGTAATTTATCCATTTTTAAAAGCCTATTTTTTATTAATTAAAAAGTTATACGTCCCTCTGACATATTTTAGATGACTTTTATGAATTTGATGTGTTGATTATTGGGTTTATGTTACGTTTTCTTTATTCTTTTTGCTCTGTTTTGTAATAGAATTTATCATTGTATTGTCTACCAAACAGTTTATAATAACATTTTTAAATTTGTTTTTCTTACTCATTTGTACTTAGTGTGATTTTTGTTGTTATAAGTTTTCTGTATTTTTTTCCTCTAAACTGGCAATAAAACATTAATTTTAAAATAATTTTAAAATCTCTCCCTTTTGGCCCATGAGATAGAAAATGGATTATCAACTAATTATAAAATTCATAGGTGTTTCATCATCTTTTTTTTAATTGTTGTATCAATTTAGTTTCAACACATCTTCATTTTATCAGTGCTTTATTGCAGACTATTAAAGGAAGTGAGGAAACATAAAATTTAATAAATGAAAGCTATCACTGAGGTTAGCATCAGTATTTTTATTTACATGTCCCATAACAGTTGCAAATCAGAAGGGCAAATGAGTTCAGAGAACAAACCACTGTGGCTATTTTCTTTTAGGCTTACCTATTAAAATTGGCCCCCAATGATTAATTAAGCAAACTGTCCCTGCTTTATTTTCTTCACAGCCTTAGGATGACAGGAATGCTTTTATCCTTCCTATCTGCATGCAGCATCCATATGTCCATGTTTTAAGCAAATTAAGGAGGCTAAAAAAATCCTCCTAAACCTCCAAAAAATTCACACACAAGAAGTAGTTCCTTAGCATGCAATTCAGTTAACTGAGATTTCATTTTTGCGAATGTGTTCCTAACTTACAGGAGCAACAAATGCTTGTGGCAATTTAAACACAGCTGAATTGTTATGTTCCTGTTCTGATGTATGCCTTGATTCCAATTTTGCAATGTAATCATGAGGTTGCCTTCCTTCCTTCCTTCCTTCCTTCCTTCCTTCCTTCCTTCCTTCCTTCCTTCCTTCCTTCCTTCCTCCCTCCCTCCCTCCCTCCCTCCCTCCCTGCCTCCCTCCCTGCCTCCCTTCTTTTCTTTCCTATGCTGAGACAACTCTGAGCAGTTTTGTTTATCTTGTGATTGCACAGAATAACACAAAACTAAGTTGGTAATAAATAATAGTATAATATCAAGTTATTTAGAAATCCTACATATGAAAGGGATATTTTCTGACTCTTTCCTCTCATTGACATATTCAATATTTCAACTAAGCAGAGACAAAAAAGTAAAGATTCTGCAACTTTAGAATATACATATTCTACACACACACACACACACATTTACAAATATATGTACATGTGTGTGCGTGCGCACACACACACACACACACACACACTTGGGGGCAAGTACCTCAGTACTCATTGTTAATTGGTTCTGGGAGGCATGATGAGTACAAAAAACAACAAGTATCAAACAACAGCCCTGCAACAGCCCTGCCTGCGTTGCTGGAGTCAGTAACCGGGTTGGCGGTGGAGTTCCCCAGACTTATAGTACTGGGGGAGTTTAACCTGCCATCACTCGGCGATCGCTCAGAGGCGGCGCAGGAGTTCATGGCTTCCATGGCAACCATGGACCTGACCCAGGTAATTCAGGATCCAACTCATAGGGGTGGTCACACACTCGACCTTGTGTTTCTCTTGGGGCAATGGAGACATGATCTGGAATTAAGGGGAATAGAGATCTTGCCCTTGTCATGGACAGATCATTTCCTATTGAGGCTGGACTTCAGAGCATCACTCCCCCATCGCAGGGAGAGGGAGCCGACTAGGTGGTTCCGCCCCAGGCGCCTAATGGACCCAGATCGGTTCCAGGAGGAGCTTGGGGAAATACCTGACTCCCTTGTCCACAACTCGTCCGGGTCCCTGGTTGCGGCCTGGAAGGAGGCGGTGTCAGGGGCCCTGGATCGAATTGCGCCTTTGCGACCTCTCTGTGGTGGTGGTCCCGGAGGGCGCCTTGGTTTACTGAGGAGTTCCGGGAGATGAAGCGCCACAAGAGACGTCTAGAGCGACGTTGGAGGGCCAGTAACTCTGAATCTGACCGATCACTATTAAGAGCCTATCTTAGGACTTATTTAGTGGCGATAAGGGCGGCAAAGCGTGTTCACTTTTCTGCACTTATTGCGTCCGCAGAATCTCGCCCGGCCGCCTTGTTTAGGGTGACCCGCTCCCTTCTTAAAGTGGAGGAGGCGGAGGAACCCATGCAGGGGAGAGCTGAGGAGTTTGTTCAGTTTCTGTTGGACAAAATCGCTCAGATTCAGAGAGACCTGGACTCCGACTGGGCAGTGCCAGCCGAGTTGCCAGGGCTGGTCTTAGTCATGTTATCTGGAGCGAGTTTGAGCCTGTGACCCCTGATGAAGTGGACAAGGCCGTGAGGGCAATGAATGCCGCCACCTGTTTATTGGACCCGTGCCCCTTCTGGCTGGTTTCTGCCAGTAGGGAGGTGACACGAGGCTGGCTCCAGGCGATAATCAACGCCTCCTTGATGGAGGGGTCTTTCCCGCAATCTTTAAAGGAAGCGGTGGTGAGGCCCCTCCTCAAGAAGCCTTCCCTGGACCCAGCTGTTTTGAAGAACTTTCGTCCCATCTCCAACCTCCCCTTTTGTAGGTTGTAGAGAAGGTAGTGGCGTCTCAACTCTTGCGATCCTTGGAGGAAACCAATTATCTGGACCCTTTTCAATCTGGTTTCAGGCCCGGCTACAGCACTGAGACTGGTTTGGTCGCACTGACCGATGACCTCTGGTGAGCCCGGGATAGGGGTTATTCCTCTATCCTGGTGCTTCTTGACCTCTCAACGGCTTTCGATACCATCGACCATGGTATCCTTCTGCGTCGTCTCGGAGAGATGGGGGTGGGCGGCACCGTACTGCGGTGGTTCTCCTCCTACCTCTCTGACAGGTCGCAGTCGGTGTTGGCGGGTGGACAGAGATCGACCCCTAGGCGCCTTGATTGTGGGGTGCCTCAGGGCTCGGTCCTGTCCCCCCTCCTTTTTAACATCTACATGAAACCGCTGGGTGAGATCATTCGGCGACACGGGGTGAGGTATCATCAGTACGCTGATGATACCCAATTGTATATCTCCACCCCGTGTCCTTTCAGTGAAGCAGTCGACGTGATGTGCCGGAGCCTGGAAGATGTGAGGGTCTGGATGGGGGTGAACAGGCTTAGACTCAACCCTGACAAGACCGAGTGGCTCTGGGTCTTGCCTCACAAAGGCCAACTGGATGGTCCATCTTTAGTCCTGGGGGGGGGCAAATTTACCTCCCTCAGTGCAGGCACGCAACTTGGGTGTCCTCCTGGACTCACAGCTAAATTTGGAACAACATCTATCGGCTGTGACCAGGGGGACCTTTGAACAGGTTCGCCTAGTGCACCAGTTGCGGCCTTATTTGGACCGGGAGGCTTTACTCACAGTCACTCATGCCCTTGTCATCTCAAGACTGGATTACTGTAATGCGCTCTACATGGGGCTACCCTTGAAGGGCGTTCGGAGGCTGCAGTTGGTTCAGAATGCAGCCGCGAGAGCGATTGTGGGCGCACCAAGGTACGCCCACGTGTCACCTATCGTCCGTGAGCTGCACTGGCTTCCTGTGGGTCTCCGGATGCAATTCAAGGTGTTGGTTATCACCTTCAAAGCCCTTCATGGCATAGGGCCAGGTTACTTACAGGACCGCATTCTGCCGCATAGCTCCCAGAGACCGGTGAGGTCCCATAGATTGGGCCTCCTTCAGGTCCCGTCGGCCAGACAATGTTGGCTGGCGGGCCCTCGGGGAAGGGCCTTTTCTGTGGTGGCTCCAACCTGGTGGAATCAACGTCCCCCCGAGGTTCAAACTACTCCCACCCTGCCGGCCTTTAAGAAAGCCGTTAAAACTCTCCTGTTCCGGCAGGCCTGGGGCTGATGTCCTCGGCGGGCCGGGATATGATCGGACTCGCGGTATGACTGGATTATTTTATTTTAGTGTTTTATGACTGTTTTTAACTTTGTACGCCGCCCTGAGTCCTTTGGGATTGGGCGGCATATAAATATTTGTAAATAAATAAATAAAATAAATAAATGTTTCCCATAAGCAAAATGTCATGGATCTGCCCCGGGACCCCTCTCCAAATGTGTGTTTGGAGGAGGAGGAGGAGTTTGAGTTGGCAGAGGACAGCATGGAGCCACATGATGGCCCAGATCAGGACTTGGAGAGTGTTAGCTTGATGGAGCAGCAGGATTGACTTGATGAATGACTGGCTGAGGTTGATCGAGGGAAGCTGCGCCTGCAGCGAACTGTACAGGAGACTCCAGGCGAGGACCAGGGCAGCTGCCATTAGTAATGAGGTGGGGCTCATACCTCCTCCCAATCCAAGGACCCATAGAACAGAGTGCAACACCAGTCGGCTAGACTACTCATGAGGAGGCAACCTCTCCCCTTGTGAAGGGCTGCACAGGTGTTGCCTGCTTAATCCTGCCCTAAGCACTTGAGCATTGCTGGAGCAATATGTCCAGTTTCATGCCTTGCGCACTTGTGCCACGTATCCTGAGCAGTTGGCTCATGGATTGTTTTCCTGGACTTTGTGTGTGCCCGTTGGACTCTGTTTACCTAGTGACTCTTGCCGTGCTGAGCTTGAAATCCTAACCTGCGCAACACGGGAACTTTCTGAGGACCTGTCTGGGGGGTTTGAATAAACAGCTTTTTGAACTGTCATTGTGTGTGTGTGAGAGAGAGAGAGGCAGGGGGAAGCGGAGCAGCACAGAATAACATAAATAAATTTAATGCATTCCCAAACTAAAGAAGTGCAAAAAGTGCAAAAATACACAAAATGACCATAGAAGATGGTCTAGAAGATAAGACCATGAGCTACTACGTGACTAACTCAGCTGGAAAGGGTAGCAGAAACTGACACCGACAAGTTCTAGCTTGTACATAGAGCACCAGACAAACAAATGACAAGTACTGGAACAAAAATTTTGTGTCCAAATGTGTCAAGTACCAAATTTGATGAGTTTCAATGCACTCGAGTACCAAGGTATTACTGGAGAGAGAAAGAGAGGGAGGGGAGAGAGAAAGGGAATATATTCCTCTATTTCCCACTTACTTTGTGTCATTCAAAAGTGCTGAAAGGTCAAGAATTTGAGCTTTTAATATTTATTCTGAGCCAACTTTTTTTTAAAAAAAAATGTTAGTGAATGTCAACTGTGTAATTTAGTCTAAATTTCTAAGAATGGAAATTATCACTTTGAGAGCATAGATATGAAAACTATTAGTTTGTTTCATGAGGACTTTGTCTTACTTGACTAGTACAATAAACACCAAATCATAGTAAATATAACTGTATATAATATATAATAAACAATCAATAAACTGTATATAATAAATATCTGTATAAAGTTAGTGGTTTCAGGTCATATCATTGTACTGAGCTCCTGATTCCCATTGTTGCTTTTGGTGGATGTAAGTTACCTCTGAATACATAGGCAGCAGCATCTATGTGTAAGGAAGAGATTTTTTGTATTCATGGCCATGCTGTTCCTCATGAAACTTTAACAGTATTTTCTGCACATAGGAAATGTAATGAATGAAAGATAGGGATCCTAAAGTTCTCTAGATCTTTTGAACCAATTCTTTTGCAGTGGATTCTGCTAGCTGAGACAGATGAAAACTAAAGTCTGACACATCGAATGGACATTTGGAAAATTAATGTAGAGTTACAGCTAAGCAGTAAAGAACTCAGCACCACATTTCAAAAATCCTCTCCAGTCAATGGGTTCAGAGATTGGCTCTTAACAGAACCAATAAACAGTGATCCAAAGTCTTACAGCCTTTCCTGAGCAGAAGTATCATTAGCCAAGTTGTTGCAGAAGAAAGGCAGTCTACTACTCAATCTTGTCTTGGTTTAGCAAAACATAGTCAGTGTACAAAGCAAAAGAGGAAAGAGCAATTCCTGGCAGAAGAAAAATCAAAGAGTGTTCCTGCACACACAACTCCTAACATGTCATTTTGAAAGATTCAGGGACTCTCTACGTTGCCAGCAACCTGCAAAGATGCTTCGCTTTTAATAAGGGCCTTCTGAACTTCAGTCTTTTTGCCTAATACACCAACTGTCAGCAACTCAGTAAGTTACAAACACAATTCAATCCTTAGCATGTAGCTTTGCTCGGATCCACTGTCATGCTTTTACAATGCTAGCATTCCAATCTGAAGGAAGGAAAAGGAAGAAGAAGACAGAGAGAAAGAGAAAGGAGCATCAGATACAGGTTTTGGCTTTAGTCTTCCCCATTAGACTATGTCCTGATCAATATGTCCTGATGCTGCAAAAGGAAATAAGACCTCCAATCTCCGAGGGAGGGGAGGGGGAGGTTTGATTTATGGAATATATTATAAAACAGTCAGGTAGACTGCTCCTGGCACTTTAGGATCAAGAGCTTCCTGTTCCCCAACAAAGTTATCAGTGAAAAGAAGTATTATTCTAAGCCATGATCAACTCCTAGTTGAAAAAGCAAGATGAGAAGTGAGGATCTGCATATCCATCAGATGAAGCAAGATAGCTGATTTTTTTCTTAATCAAACACTATTTTTCATTAATTCATCAACTGCAAATTGTTTGTAACAGTAATAATAATAATAATAATAATAATAATAATAATAATAATAATAATAATGAGGAGGAGGAGGAGGAGGAGGAGGAGGAGGAGGAGGAGGAGGAGGAGGAGAAGGAGAAGGAGAAGGAGAAGGAGA